>NW_027645429.1:0-34723 GCF_951640355.1 Cnephaeus nilssonii | reverse complement strand
GCCTCCTGCACGCCCCCCACTGGGATCGAGCCCATAACCCGGCACGTGCCCGGACCGGGAACCAAACCCAGGACCCTTCGGTCCGCAGGCCGACGCTCCATCCACGGAGCCGAGCCAGCCAGGTCCGAAGGCCGGTGGTTCAGCCAACCGTGCCGGCCTCCGAACGCCTCCTCAGAGCACCCAGAGGGCCAGGTGCTCGGGCAGCCTCCAGGTCGGGGACACGCACAGGCGCCGGGCCGGGGCGGCCGGCCGGGGAGGACAGACGTTGTGTGTAATTCCAAATAATATGCAAAACAGCCCATTCGCCTAAGGGTGTTGGTGAAACAACAGCAGAACGGCCCCCCCCCCCCCCCCCCCCCCCGATGTGCAAACCCGGCACTGTTGCCAGGAAAGGTTGAGTTGCACACGGCTGTATCGAAGCGCCTGGTTTGAGACGGGGGCTCCTACGGAATGAAGTCTGGGGTGAAAACGCCCCGGTGGCCAAAACCAGACTGTGTCATCTGTTCTGTCTGGTTGCTCGGTGACGCTCTAACGCGGCCCGTGACCGTCGCCAGACGCTCAGACAGGGAGGCATTCCTTCACGGGGCACGGGGCACGGGGCACGGGCACGGGGGGGGGGGTACTCACAGCTGGAGAAGATCAGCGGGCAGGAGTGCTCGTCCATGGGGAAGTGGTGCAGCTGCAGCTGGCACTCGGCGTTGATGGTGAGCCTGCGGGGGAGCCAAGGTCACTGTCAAGGTCAGCCAGCCAGAACCCAGCCGAGTCACAGCGTGTGTGTGGGTGGGGGGAACAGGGCGGGGCACCATCCATTCTGTGGCATCATGGGGTTGTTTCGGTGTCGTGTCATTTTGTATTGCTTTTTAAATATATATATATATATATATATATATATATATATATATATATATATATATATACTAGAGGCCTGGTGCATGAAATTCATGCATGGAAGGAGGTTCTTCAGTCCAGCCTGCACCCTCTCCAATCTGGGACCCCTTGGGGAATGTCTGACTGCCGGTTTAGGGGATCGGGCCTAAACCGGCAGTCGGATATCCCTCTTGCATCTGGGATGACTGGCTCCTAACCACTTGTCTGCCTGCCTGCCTGATCACCCCTAGCCCCTCTGCCTGCCTGCCTGATCGCTCCTAACCCTGCTGCCTGCTGACCTGATTGCCCTACCTTGCCCCCCTGCCTGCCTAATCGACCCTACCTTGCCCCCCTGCTGGCCTGATTGCCCCTACCTTGCCACTCTGCTGGCCTGATCACCCCTACCTTGACCCCCTGCCTGCCTGATCACTCCTAACCTTTCTGCCTGCCTGCCTGATCGCCCCTAACTGCCCTCCCCTACCAGCCTGATCTCACCCCAACTGCCCTCCTCTGCCGGCCTGATCTCGTCCTCAACTGCCCTCCCCTGCTGGCCTGGTCACCTCCACTGCCCTCCCCTGCCAGCCTGATGTCGCCCCCAACTGCCCTCCCCTGCCAGCCTGATCTCTCCTCAACTGCACTCCCCTGCCGGCTTGATTGCCCCTAACTGCCTTTGCCTCAGCCCCTACCACCATGGCTTTGTCCAGAAGGAAGTCGGACATCCAGAAGATGGCCGGTGGACCCGGTCTAATTAGCATATTACCCTTTTATTAGTATAGATATTTTATTGATTTCAGAGAGGAAGGGAGGGAGAGAGAGAGAGAGAGAGAGAGAGAGAGACATCAATGATGAGAATCATGGATCAGCTGCCTCCTGCACGCCCCCTACTGGGGATCGAGCCCGCAACCCGGGCGTGTGCCCTTGACAGGAATCGAACCCGGGACCCTCCAGTCTGCAGGCTGACGCTCTATCCACTGAGCCAAGCTGGAGAGGGCGGTGTAGTGTCATTTTGTATTGCTTTTTTTAAAAGTATGTTTTCATTGCCCCGGACCATGTGGCCCAGTGGTTGAGCGTCCACCTATGAACCAGGAGGTCACGGTTCAATTCCTGATCAGGGCACACGCCTGGGTTGTGGGCTCGATCCCCAGTAGGGGGGCGTGCAGGAGGCAGCCGATGGATGATTCTCTCTCATCACGGACGTTTCCCTCTCTCCTGCCTCTCTCTGAAATCAATAAAGACCTGTCGAACCAAAGAAATGACATAAAGAGCCTGGCTCCGTGGTGAGAGAGTCGGTCAGAGGGACACAAGTCTGATACCCGGTCACAGGCACGGGCTTCGGATCCAGGTTCCGCAGCCCCGGGGCAGGAGGCAGCTGATCGATGTGTCTCTCTCACATCGATGTTTCTCTCTCTCTCTCTCTCTCTTTCTCCCCTTCCCTTCCACTCCCTCTAAAAAACAATGGAAATATATCTTCGGAAGAAATATCCTTGGTGAGCATTGATCAAAGAGAGAGGGAGGGAGAGAGAGTGAGAGAGAGGAAGGGAGAGAGAGAGAGAGAGAGAGAGGACCATGCAGCAAAAGCGAGAGGGGGAATCTGGGAGAGCAGGGTGAGGCCGGGGGTTCAGGGCGGGCAGGGCTCCGAAGGTCCCATCCCCTCCTCATGCTCGGGGGGCGGAGGGGGGGGCAGGAAGGCTGGCTTAGGTGCAGGCACGGCTGTGGCATGTGGCAGCGTGCACCGATCAGACTGCTCTGAAGCTCGGCTTCTCTCCCCCACAACCAGGTCTCTGGGAGGCCGGCCCTGCCCCCGGAGCATGCGTGACGGGGCGGCCGCGTGTGCAGGAGGGACGCATCGGGGAACACCCTCTCGGCTGTCTCACCACCCACCCACCCCCGCCCCCTTGTGATCTCGAGTTTGTTAATTGGCTCTAATTACATGTGTTAATTAGCACATCTTCCTGTTCCCGGCTAAGTGGACCCGCGGGTTAAATAGATTATCGCTCATTTCCACGGCCCACTTCCAGCAGAAATGGATTCTGATGGAGAACACCCTTCATTCATGGCCGACAACCTGTGCCTCTCTTTTCTTTTACTTTTTTTTAAAGATGACATTTATTTATTTTTTAAAAATATATTCTTAGATTTCAGATAGGAAGGAAGAGGAGAGAGAGAGAGAGAGAGGGAATCATGGATGGGTTGCCTCCTACACACCCCTCACTGGGGATGTGCCTGAAACCAAGGTACATGCCCTTGACCGGAATCGAACCCAGGACCCTTCAGTCCACAGGCCGACGCTCTATCCACTGAGCCAAACCAGTCAGGGCAATATTTTTTTTAAATATATTTTTATTGATTTCAGAGAGGAAGGGAGAGGAGGAGGAGAGAGAGAGAGAGAGAGAGAGAGAGAGAGAGAGAGAATCATGGATGGGTTGCCTCCTGCACACCCCACACTGGGGATCGAGCCCACAACCCCGGGCATGTGCCCTGACCGGGAATCGAACCCTGACCTCCTGGTTCCTAGGTCAATGCTCAGCCACTGAGCCACGCTGTGTGCCTTTATTTTCACACCCGCGGCATCCGGGCGGGCAGACTTCCCAGGCATCGCGCCCTCGGCGAGGATAATGGACGGAGAGACCCCACGGAGCAGAGAAAGAGGGTTCCCATCCCTACCGGACCCTCGGTCAAGGACCCAGGCCCCCCGCCCCCGCCCGGCGTCTCGCTCGCCTCAGCGTGTAGAGGATCTTGCCGTCGTTCCAGATGCGCAGCAGCTGGTTGGGCGTGGTGATCCAGTGGGCCTCGGCCGTCTTCGAGTTGCGGAAGATGGTGTCGGGGATCCAGATGAGCCCCACCATGTTGCTGTTCAGGGTCAGGATCTTCATCGTGCTGTTGAAGCGCAGGCGGCTGTCCGTCCAGGTCTGAGCGAAAAATATGTCGATCTGGTATTCCTGGAACAGAGCAAAGGAAGGGCGGTGGTTCTGTTAGCGGGTTTCCTCTTTTTTTAAAAAAACATACATAGAGCTGATGAGCAGGTACACTGTCCGCCTGCTCATCAGCTCTGTGCTGGGCAGGGCCGCAACCCCGCGCAGATTTCCCTGCACGCATCCGGAACCTCCTTCTACCGCTGTGCAGCCGTGTCCCCCGACCTGAGCGGGAGGCACCCCGCGGCTCCGCAGGGAACTTGCCCCGCGCTCTCCTTCGCTTGGGACCCCAGAGGCGCTTCGTGCCGGGTGATGCCATCAGCCTGGAAGGGGTGCCAGGTTGAGAACTGAAGTTTTGTTCGAAAAAAAACGGAGACATTTCTTCCCATGAGCAACTTGGTGGGGAACCTAATTGCTGGCGATGGGAGGCGTTCGAGAACCGAGGGTTGGACTGTGTTTCTGTGTCGTACGCTTCAAGCCCTTAGTTCAGGGGGAAGGTTTTCTGTATTTCTACTCCTTAAAGTTATGGACCGGCCCTCGCCGGTCTGGCTCAGCGGATAGAGCGTCGGCCTGCGGACCGAAGGGTCCCGGGTCCAATTCCAGTCAAGGGCACGTGCCCGGCTTGCAGGCTCGATCCCCAGCAGGAGGCAGCCGATGGATGATCCTCTCTCATCATGGATGTTCCTGTCTCTCTCTCTCTCCCTCTCCCTTCCGCTCTGAAATCAATAAAAAATATGTTTAAATAAATAAAATAATGAACGGATATCAGTATTATAATGGAGGGGGGGGGCACGCGTCACCGGCCCATGGCAGAGATGGGCTCCCTGTTGCTATGGAAACAGTCCCGCTTTTACCTTCCCTTTGTCCCTGGGTCTGAAGGCACTTCTGTCTGCTGCTGTGACAGACGGTGTCTGCATCCTGGTCGCTATAGTAACAGCCGGCAGACCGGCTCTCCCGTCCCGCTCGCTCCCATCTCTGCCCACCAGGACACAGCCCCGGTTTCCGGCGACAGACTTCGATTATGATCCAGGAGATAATCAGGGTCGGGTCACTGCTCTAATCCCAGCGGGCTCAGGCCTCCAGCTTGGAGCCTGCCAGCTACCTGGAGGCACCATGCACCTCCTCTCTCTCTCTCTCTCTCTCTCTCTCTCTCTCTCTCTGTCTCTCTCTCTCTGTCTCTGTCTCTGTCTCTCTCTCTCTCTCTCTCTCTCTCTGTCTCTGTCTCTCTCTCTCTCTCTCTCTCTCACACACACACACACACACACACACACACACGCACGCACGCACGCGGTCTAATCCATAGGCCGATTCATTAGGCGTAACGGAGGACAACACAGAACGAGGCGTACAGGCCCGTCCCTCGGGGCCGGCTGTCCCCGGAGCGCGGAGGGAGGTCCGTGTGTGCGGCGGAATGAACTGAGGCCACGCTTCCCGCTTTGCCCCAGACGCACACGGGCGTGCTCCTCAGGTCACCTGGGAGGAATTCGCACGCTTGGGGACAACCTTCGGAATGTTCACCAAGGGATGAGGCACGGGGGCTCCGGGGAACGCTGTCCGTCCACCGGGGCCTCCTGAAACAGACCACGTCCCGGGTTCCGCCGTGAAGCGAGCCCATCGGCCGCCGGGTGGACGGGCCTCACGGAGATTCGACGACAAGGGGGGCGGGGTCGGGGGGAAATGGCTGGAATGGCTGACGCTGAGCACCAAAGCCAAGGTCGAGCGAGCACGTTTCCCGGGCACAAGCGCCCGCATTCATTCGCACACGGCGCGCGGAGACCCGTCCTCCTCTGTCGTCACGTTACGATCACACCCTCACGGTATAAGTGATGCCCCAAGTTACACGGAGAGCCAGAACGCCCCCGGGACCCACAGCCGTGCCTCGTGGGTCTGCTGCCGTAAGAACGGCTCGTTTTTTTAACTTGAATCCCCCGGGAAAGGTGGCCACCTGGCTCAGGAACGTCAGGACCCATAGCCTGCCCGCCGACGATGAATGTGTGTTTCTAAAGCACCTATAGAATCCTCCGTGAATACTGCTGCTGCTATGATGACTGCGGAAAGTGCTCTAAGGAAAATAAGGAGCCCTGACCGGTGTGGCTCAGTGGATAGCGCGTCGGCCTGCGGACTCAAGGGTCCCAGGTTCGATTCCGGTCCAGGGCACATACCTTGGTTTCAGGCACATCCCTGGTGGGGAGTGTGCAGGAGGCAGCTGATGGATGTTTCTCTCTCATCGATGTTTCTGACTCTCTATCCCTCTCCCTTCCTCTCTGAAAATAATCAATAAAATATATTTTTTTAAAAAAAGAAAAAAAAGAAAGAAAAATAAGGAGGTAATGAGGGCCAGGCTACCCTACTTCAACCTGCAGCTCAACAAACTGTAAAGGCAGCGTCCACGTCTTGTTATTTATTTTCATCATCATCGTACCTGTAAGGGCGGTTTCAGACTCAAAGAACTCCGCACCCTCCACCCAGTGTTTGCGACGATTCCCAGCTTACTTCTACGGTATACCTGCTACCGCTAACGGACCCGTATGGATACACCATTAACCCAAGTCCGTATTTCACTCATCTCCCCTTCGTTTTCACCTGATATCCTTTTACATTATTTACTTATTTATTTATTTTTAATATATTTTATTGATTTTTACAGGGAGGAAGGGAGAGGGATAGAGAGCTAGAAACGTCGATGAGAGAGAAACATCCATCAGCTGCCTCTTGCACACCTCCTACTGGGGATGTGCCCGCAACCAAGGTATATGCCCTTGACCGGAATCGAACCTGGGACCTTCCAGTCCGCAGGCCGACGCTCTATCCACTGAGCCACACCGGTTTCGGCTATTTACTTATTTATTTATTTATGGTTAATCCTCCCCAAGTATATTTTTTCCATTGATTTTTACAGAGAGTGGAAGGAAGGGAGGGAGGGAGGGAGAGAAACATTGAGGTGAGAGGGACACGCCGATCAGACGTCCCCTGCACACGCCCTGACTGGGGGCCCGGGATCGAACCTGCAACCCAGCCACGTGCCCTCGACCGGGCGCTGAACCCGAGACCCTTTGGTGCAGAGGCGGAGGCTCTGACTACTGGGCCACACCAGCCGGGGCGGAGCTAACCTCTACCTGCTGCCCTCGCCGACGGCTGGCACTGTTGGCATCGCCTCTCGTACGGGATCCCACCCTGTCTCTGCCGAAGGGGCTCCAGGAGGGACAGGCAGGACGGGCCCCTCGCTGTCCGGGTGCAGGACCCGATGATGGGTTGACGGCTGCTCGGCCCACACTCACCTCCCCGAGTCTCGGCCAGGGAGGTTTGTTAGGGCGCCTCTCCCCGACACCGGGGGCGGTGTGACTGGACAGGGCAGCCCCCTGCGCTAGTGGGCGAGGGCCCCAACCTCGATCCTTGTCTTCTCAGATAAACGAACTCACTAGTATACGAGAGACCTTGACTGCGCTGCGAAAAGCTGATTTATGAACGCGATTAAAGCTCGCACCTCCGTTGAAAAAGCGAAGCAAGCACGCCTATACATCTTGCCGAGCCCGAGACGGCTGGCTTCTCTGCTTGGGGAGTAAAAGTGACTCCCTCTTCCCCCTTCTCCCTCCCCTTCTGCATTCTCTCCTTGGGAGGCCTTTACCTCTGCTCTCCGAGCCCCCTCGGCTGGGGGAACACAGTGCTTTGTTCTATGCAGGCCGGCTGCAGACCACTCACACCGTCTGGCCTTGTCCTGATTTTCCTGCCTCAGTTTCCCCCATTCCCCCCGCCCCGGAGTCCCGTCACAGGTTACTGGATGGAGTTCAATAGAAATCAGACTGACGGTGACTTGACGGCCGCTGTTTCACGTTTGAAGAAAAATCTGCCCTCCACGCGCCTTCCCGGTGGCGGGGGGGGGGGCGGGGGGACACCCCTCACCGGTTCGAGGCCAGAACGAAGGACACGACGGGGTTTGTCCGCCGGGACGCAGCACGACGGTTATCATCGAGCCGCGGGGTTCCTGCGTCCCCCGGGGGACCGAAAATCATTCTCGCTTCCTGCGGGTAATCCTCACGTTGTAAAAGCCTGCGTCGTGAGAGGCCCAACACGACGACGTCCGAGGCGCCCGGCGTCCTCCTTTGCTGGGAGGAACACTGGATTTTGCGTGAGAAACTCGTTTAAACCCCGGGTGAGCAAGCGAGCGCCGTCCTCACCCCTCACCGTGCCCCAGCTGTGACTTACCTCCGTGGAGGAAGTGGGAAGGACCTTAGCTGCAGCAGGAAAAATGTTTTTTAATCTGTTTTGCAACGTTTAGATAATGAGATCGCTCTTTCCTTGACACCACCGGGGAAGGCGTCGATGTAACGCCGACCGACTCTGTCCATCAAGCAACCCATAAAAGGGGCGCCCCGTCCCGCGAGCGAATTAATTAACGAGGAAATGACCACGCACTTCGGTCTCCGTGCGCAGCTCCCACAGCGGGCGGCCGGGGAAGCCTGCAGCGGCGCCGCCCTGACCAGCGGCTCCCGTTCTTCTCCGCGAGACCGCGTGGCGTTTCCTCAACAACTTAAACGTGGAGCTGCCATTGGACCCAGGGGCCCCACTTCCAGGAACGTATCCTAAGGAACCCCGAGACGCCAAGCGGAAAGAAGGGGTGCACTCCTGTGTTCCTAGCCCCACACGTTACAATAGCTCAGACCGGGCACCGGCCCACGCGCCCATCAGCAGACGAGTGGATAAAACAGCTGTGGGCCGTCGCCCCGGCCGGCGTGGCTCGGTGCATAGAGCGTCGGTCTGCGGACTGAGGGTCCCGGGTTCGATTCCGGTCAAGGGCATGGACCTCGGTTGTGGGCCTGATCCCCAGTGGGGGGCGTGCAGGAGGCAGCTGATCGATGTTTCTCTCTCACTGATGTTTCTGACTCTCTATCCCTCTCCCTTCCTCCCTGTAAAAATCAATGAAATACATATAGATGTTTTAAACGCTGTGCTGCGTTTACCCCCACGGAATACTATGCAGCCGTAAAAAAGAGGGCTCTCTCTCTCTCTCTCTCCAACCTCCTCTCTCGGCCTCAGAGGGGGAACAGCACCGTCAGGGTTGGGCACCCCTCTTTCTACAAGTGACATCCGTCACTGGTCACCTCTAACTCCTAGAAGGCTGCTTGCACGGGGAGACTCCAGGCCCCCAAACTGTGCCCCCACGTGGCACCCCAGTGTCTCCAAATGCCAGGGCACCTTAGAAAATTAACCATTGGCTTTGCTTTATTAAAAAATATATATATATTTTTTTATTGATTGCAGAGAGGAAGGGAGAGAGAGAGAGAGAGGAACATCCATGATGAGAGAGCATCGTGGATCGGCCGCCTCCCGCACGCCCCGCACTGGGGATCCAGCCCGCAACCCGGGCCTGTGCCCTTGACCGGGAATCGGACCGTGACCTCC
This sequence comes from Cnephaeus nilssonii, assembly GCF_951640355.1. Classification (NCBI taxonomy): domain Eukaryota; kingdom Metazoa; phylum Chordata; class Mammalia; order Chiroptera; family Vespertilionidae; genus Cnephaeus; species Cnephaeus nilssonii. The sequence continues at coordinate 25,544 of NW_027645429.1, read as the reverse complement.
TGGTTCACAGGTTGACGCTCCACCCCCGGGGCCACGCCGGCCGGCAGAATGTGCTCTGGGGTCTGTCCGCGGCCTGAAGGCCAAGCAGAGAGCTGATGGGATCCGTAGCGTGGTCGTCACGGATCACAGCTCCTCGGCCCGAGTTACTTCTCAGACGCTCTTGTAAACACTTGGCACGGGGCCTCCAACTTCCCTGCAGGCGGATGCTTCTCTGGCCCGTTTCCCACGCGGGGCCCCACAGTGCCGAATTCTAGCCTCAGCCTCGAAGGGGTTTTTATAAATGAACTAGAGGCCCGATGCACGAAATCCGTGCAAGGGGCTTGGCCCTCGCAGCCCCGGCTTCGTGGTCATCTGGATGGTCATTCTGCTGTTCGGTCTACTTAGCACAGTGGTCGGCAAACTGCGGCTCGCGAGCCACATGCGGCTCTTTGGCCCCGTGAGTGTGGCTCTTCCACAAAATACCACGGCCTGGGCGAGTCTATTTTGAAGAAGCGGCGTGAGAAGAAGTTTACGTTTGAAAAGTTTGGCTCTCCAAAGAAATTTCAATCGTTGTCCTGTTGGTATTGGCTCTGTGGACTCGTGAGTTTGCCGACCCCTGACTTAGCATCTTAGCTCCTTATTATACAGGCTAATCAAGGGCAGAAAGAGTATCTCGGAAGAGTGTCAGAACAGCGCACAGCACCTGAGAGAGTTAGGAATGTGCTTTTCTGTCTTAAACACATTTTCACTGATTTCAGAGAGGAAGGAAGCAGGGCGGGAAGGAAGCAGGGGGGAGAGCGCGGCAGAAGCATCCATGAGGACAGAGCACCATGCCACGCGCCAGCCGCCCTCGGACTGAACGGGCCGCAGCCCTGTGAGCCGAGTGGGGGCCGTCGTGCTGCGCGGAGGGCACCGCGTGACTCAGCGAGGAAGGCGGGAACCTGCCTCGTCCGCGTCTGCACCTGCCGCCCGGACAGGCGGGTCGGGGCGCGGGCCGACCCCACACTGCACGGAGCCGGGGAGCCTTTGTCCACCGCCCGGGAGGCGTGACCCCACGCAGGGCCACACAGACACCCTGCCAGACGGGACGCGGCGGCCGAGGCCCAACGTCACCCGCCGGGGCGGCTGGGAGCGAAACGTCCGTCGACGGCGGCGTAGGGGTGACCCCAACTCTGCCCCACAGCCTGTGTGCCCGCGGGTGGGACTCCCTGTGGCCCCCCCCCTCCCCGACATGGCTCCCCGAGAGGCCGCCTTGAAAATAACATCGCTTTTTTACAAAAGATTCATTTTCTGGACACGTTGAACCCAAGAAATTAGCATCCACTGAGTCACTCCGCCTTCATTTTGTTTGTTTTTTTTTAAATATGTTTTCATTGATTTTAGAGAGAAAGGAAGGAAGAGGGGGAGAGAGAGAGAAACATCCATGATGAGAGAGAATCATGGGTCGGCTGCCTCCTGCACGCCCCCCACACTGGGCATCGAGCCCACAACGGGGGCACGTGCTCTGACCGGGAATCGAACCCGTGACCTTTTAGTTCATAGGTCGACGCTCAACGACTGAGCCACGCTGGCCGGGCCTAACGTTTTGCTTTTTTTTTTTTTTTTTAATTTATCTTTATTGTTAAAAGTATTATGATGCCCTGGCTGGTGTGGCTCAGTGGATAAAGAGCGTCGGCCTGGGGACGGAAGGGTCCCGGGTTTGATTCCGGTCAAGGGCATGTACCTTGGTTGCGGGCACATCCCCAGTAGGGGGTGTGCAGGAGGCAGCTGATGGAGTTTCTCTCTCATCCGTGTTTCTGGCTCTCTGTCCCTCTCTCTTCCTCTCTGTAAAAAAATCAATAAAATATATTTTAAAAAGTATTATGATGCCCCCCATTTTTTCTCCATGGACCCCCTCCACCTCGCTCCCATCCCCCCACCCAGGCCTTCACCACACTGTCTGGGTCCCTGGCTATCCATATGTACATAGAAGTCCCCGGTTAACCTCCCCCTCCCTCTCCCCCTTCCTTCTGAGCTCCGCCCGTCTGTCCCACGCTCCCATGTCTCTGGACCTATCCTTCCCAGTCCTCCTAGCTCCTGGAAGAGGGAGATAACTTTTTTTTTTAAATATCTTATCCATCAGAAACGTGACAACATGATAGATTCTTATGAGAAGGAAACGAAGCCCGTGTGTCGTCCATTTAAAACCCCGGCCGATCGCTCCCGGCGCTTTATCGGCAGGAAAATAACGTGGGGAGGAAAACTGTCATCCAAAGAGCAATCTCTCACGAAGCAGGAATCGGGGGATGGAAGGAGGCAGAAGTCCTGTTTCCTTGCTTTTGCTCCATTTAGCTTGACGTCACCCCGCGCCCGCGCCCACGCCCGGGTGAGCGAGGGGTGACTCTGTGGGTGTCCGGGAAGCGCTGGCTGCCCATTAGCTGCCCGAACCAGCGGCGGCTCATCTGGGTCAAGCGCCCATCCCGTGCATTAGACTGCTGACCCCGAGCCCGCCCGGCCCCCGGCACAGCCACGCCGACTCCCAGCAGCGAGGCCGGGCGCGCACAGCGTGTCCCACGGGGCCGCTCGGCCTCAGCACCGACCTCTTGTCTGCGGCAGCCTCCCCCCCCCCCCCCCCCCCCCCCCCGAGAAGCGCCCTCCTCGCTCGGCTCTCGGGACCTCGCTGGGCAGCAGCTGGGTCGCCTCCCCCCCTGCAGAGGCCGGGGGTGGTACCCGGGGGCCGGCAGCCCTGCACACAGAGAGAGCCCCGTCTCTCGGACTCCCGTGTACGTGCTCGTCCACGTCACGCGTGGAAACATCACAGCCCGGCCGGCCGGCGTGGCTCCGTGGCCGAGGACGACGCGTGAACCAGGGGGTCCCTGTTGGGGTCCCAGCTGCGGGCTGGCTGCCCGGGGCGGGGCGTGCAGGAGGCAGCCGGGCCACGATCCCCTCGCATCACGGATGTTCCTCTCTCTCTCCCTCTCCCTTCCTCTCTGAAATCTAAAAAAAAAAAAAAAAAAAAAGGGAACAGGTTTGCTTTCACGGAGCCTTCAGCTCTGAGCTGCAGAACGTGTTTTTCGCTTGTTTGTTCTCTCCCCAGCGTTCCCTCTTCCCACCGCCCGGAGCAGGTGGCCCCGATGCCGCTTTGTGCTCCCCGCCTTTGTGGCTCTCGGCCTCCCTGGGGCCGATGTGCGTGCGAGGCCGGGCCCCTCTGAAGGCGGGCGCTGTGGGAGGCTGGGGGGAGGCACAATGGCCCCTTTCGCTCATTGTCCCCAGCAGCCAGGGGTGAACTAGAAATGCTGAAAGCAACCACGGAATTATTCTCAGCACAAAGGGGGGCTGCACGGTGAGGGGCGGAGAACAGTCCTGAGGGGGCCCCTGGGCAGGACGGACGAGGGGGCCCTGGGCAGGACAGACGAGGGGGCCCTGAGCAGGACAGACGAGGGGGCCCCGGGCAGGACAGACGAGGGGGCCCCGGGCAGGACAGATGAGGGGGCCCTGGGCAGGACAGACGAGGGGGCCCTGAGCAGGACGGACAAGGGGGCCCTGGGCAGGACAGACGAGGGGCCCCGGGCAGGACAGACGAGGGGGCCCTGGGCAGGACGGACGAGGGGGCCCTGGGCAGGACAGACGAGGGGGCCCTGAGCAGGACGGACAAGGGGGCCTGGAGTGGGGGTTGTGGGCGAGGGCTCGGTCCTGACCGCTTTCTCGGAACACTGCTCCCTCCTGGCGCGGAAGGCTGGAGGTTGGGGGAGCGGTGAGGGCCGCCCGGCAGTGCCCAGCCCTGGGTGTGGGGGCATGGTGTTTGCTGAGCACCATTTCCCACCCAGTGGGGCAGAGCTCTGCCACGTGAAGGACCCTGGGCTTGGGGGAGAGCTGAGCTCACAAGACCCCCGAAGCCGGCGCCAAGGGGGTCTCCTTCACAAAGACGGGAGGAGACCCCGAGAACCAGAGAGGGTGACCCCACACTCCCTCACAGGGCGGGGAGTGTGCAAGGACCGATGAGTTCAGAACGAAACGCCATAAAGTGCAGGAGAGAGAGGCTGGGAGAGAGAAGGAGAGAGGAAGGGGGAGGGGGAGAGAGAGAGGGAGAGGGAGAGAGAGGAAGGGGGAGAGAGAGACAGAAACATCGATGTGAGAGAGACACATCGACGACTTGCCTTGCCCACCCGCTACCAGGCCAGGGGTAGGTGCCCTTGTCCGGGAACCCAACCTGCACCCCTCTGGTGTGTGGGCTGACGCTCTAACCACTCAGAGTCACTGGCCAGGGCTCACCGACGTTTTCACAATGAGCTACGGATAAAAGATGAAGCCTTAGCCCTGGCCAGTGTGCTCAGTGGACAGAGTGTCGGCCTGCAGACTGAAGGGTCCTGGGTCCGATTCTGGTCCAGGCCACATATCTCGGCTGCAGGCTTGATCCGGGGTCCCTCACAGCGATGTGTGTGCCTCTCTCTGTCTCTCCCCCGCCCTTCCACTCTCTCTAAAAATCGATGGAGGAATATCCTCAGGTGAAAATCAGCAAAACAAAAAAACAAACAGATGAGATCGAGTCTCCGAGCCTGTGGAGCAAGCAATGCTGTTCAGAATCTCAGGGCTAGCTTCCCTCCCTGTCCCCCTCCCTCCCTCCCTCCCTCCCGGGCTCTCCCTCCCCCTCCCTCCCCTCCCCCTGCCTCCTGAAGCCACACCGTCCGAGTCCAGGTGGCCTGGAACTGGTACCCAGCGCCGCTGGCAGGCAGGGGATTCCCTGGGGAACAGCTACGGGGGGGCGGGGGGGGAACCCTAGCTTCGTACAGCATCCCTCCACACTGACGACGAGGGCGGAGGGTCCCCCCAGAACATTCCGCGACCGTCGGCAGTTAAAATGCCACGAGAACCAGCACGCCACGCCACGCCCCGGCACGTTGACTTGGGAGCCCGCAGATGCTGGTCGACTTCTACTTATTTATTTAAATATATTTCTATTGACTTCGGAGGGGAAGGGAGCGGGAGAGAGAGAGAGAGAGAGAGAGAGAGAGAGAGAGAGAGAGACATCCATGATGAGAGAGAACCATGGATCGGCCGCCTCCTGCACGCCCCACACTGGGGATCGAGCCAGCCACCCGGGCACCTGCCCCGACCGGGAATGGAACCGTGACCTCCTGGTTCCTAGGTCGACGACGCTCAACCACGGAGCCCACACCGGCCAAGCTGGGCTCTATTTTTAGGGAAAGCGTTGGATGATCGGCGTCCAATGCCAAGCCAATCATTGCCAAGTGGTATATCCCAGGACTGGCATTCCCAGACGCGGGTCCTTTTCTTCCCTTCCCTTCCCGCGCCCCCCCCCCAGCTCCCGGCTTCCCCCCTCCCGCCCTGAGGGACGGCCGGAGTCCGCCTGGAGCCGGAGCTACAAGCCCAATCTGGGGGAGGGAGACTTTGAAAGTGGCAATTACATCTTTTCCTTTTGAAAAACCGCCTGAGCGGAGCGATTTCGGGATCTATTTGGAGGACGCGTAAATAATGGGACGATAATCGGGACGTGTTTACATCGGCTTTCCCGTTTTACCCGCTCGTGGAGGACAGCCGGCAAGGAAGCGCTCCCCCGAGAAACACCGGGTCCGACCGACGTCCCGCCCACGGCGTGGAGGTCACAGTCTCCGCAGGACCCCAGGGCCCCGGTCTCAGGACCACCGAGAGGCAGACACGGCCACGGCTGTGTGCGCACGTGGCCCGCTCACACGGGAGGGGACGACCGGTCTCTTCCCGTCCGTCTGCCGTCTTGCCGTTCGGTCTGTTCCTTCCGTCTGCCCTCTGCGCCTTCTTTGGGATCAGCTCGGTGCTCTCCGTATTCCACCGTGTCTCTTCCGTGTGCTGCTAAGCGAGACCTCTTTTCGCTACTTTAATGGGGGCTCTACGGGTTGGGACAGGCGTCGTTCAATTCACTGGTGCCCCCTATGCACTGGCATCTCGGGCCATTCGGGGTGACAGCCACGCCCGTCCCCCCGTGAGCAGTGCCCTAGGGAGGAACCAGAAGGAGCCGGAGTTCTGTCAGCCGCGGGCACAGCTCTGGGATGTGACACTGGCTGTCCTGGGTGGGGGAGGGGGGGAGGGAGGAGGTAAATAGCAAATGATTTAATGACAGGGAGGCCCTCACGCAGCAGGAAGGATGGTGGCGCATGCTAATTTCTCGGGCTCATGAATAAGGAAATCTTGATTTCTGCCAACAAATGCTTAACATGCAAGGAGCTCCAGTCATTTACAATATCCGGCCCGGCCGGCGTGGCTCAGGGGCTGAGCATTAACCGGTGAAGCAGGAGGTCCTGGGTCCGATTCCGGTCAAGGTCACGCGCCCGGGTTGCGGGCTCGATCCCCAGGAGGGGGCGTGCAGGAGGCAACCGGTCCATGATTCTCTCTCCTCACGGATGTCTCTCTCTCTCTCTCTCCCCCTTCCTCTCTGAAATCAATAAAAAAAAAGATGTATTAAAAAAAAAACACAAGCTCTGTGTGATTTTGTGAGACCTTCTGAAACGGCGGAGGGCGTGGGTCTGGCGGGAAGGTAGAGTCGGGTCGCCGTGTGCAGTCAGATGAACCCAGGTACCCACGTGCCCTGACGCCCACATGCACGCTCACGGGAGCAGGCAGCCCGCCGCAGGCAGCTGGAGCTGTTGCAGGTCAGAGATTCAGAGAACTCACCGCGAACCTGCCTCAGGAAGCAAAGCGCCCTCGCCCCCGCGTTCATCAGAAGCCCTGGCGGGCGGGAGGGGGGGGGGCACAGCGGACGGCAGAAAGCAAATGAAGAGTCAGAAGAAGAGCCGCACGCCTCCTGTCCACATGACGCCGTTTCCCTTCGGAGCCGGTTCCGAGGTGGGAGGTGTGGGGAGGGGGCCCGTCGCGGCCTGGGGCCGAGAGACAAGCCCTCCCCGCTGCCGGCTGCCCAGCCCGCGGGCCCGGCCCCGGGACGTCACCCCGGGACTCCGGAATGAGGGCACGGCGCCCCACGGCCGCGGTGGGCATGAATAATGAACGGTCGGCGGCGGAGGGCCTGGGCATCCATTCAGGACGCACACGCAGAAGTAACACATCCATTATTCACACCAAAAAAAACCCAAAAACCTCCATTTCTCCACAGGCACGTCAGAGAAAAGGAAGCATTTTCCACCAGAAAGCCGGACTTCATGTGAAGGCGACAGCATGGCCGTGTTCACTTTTTTGTTCTTGAGATACGTTAGGGGGAAGAAATCTCGACAAGTGGAATGAAACTAGAAATAAAAAAAAATAGAAGGAAAAACTGCCCGGCCTGCGTGGCTCCGTGATCATGAGCTCGACCTAGGAACCAGGAGGTCTCGGTTCGATTCCCCGGTCAAGGGCACACGCCCGGGTTGTGGGCTCGATCCCCAGTGGGGGGCGGGCAGGAGGCCGCCGATCCATGGTTCTCTCTCACCACGGATGTTTCTCTCTCTCTCTCCCTTCCTCTCTGATATATAAAAACAGATGTATTTCTTAAAAAGGAGAAGGAAAACTGAAAATGTCTCAGCACACTCTTAGACAGCCCGTAGGTCACAGCAGAAACGGCAAGGGGAATGTGGAAGTATCTTGAGGCCCAGGAGAAGTAAAATGTCACCCACGAAGCCTCACACCACACAGGAAAGGCAGGGCCGGAACACGACTTCTCATCAGCAACCTCACTTTACACTCGAAGGAACCGGGAAAACAAAAGCAAACTAATTCCAGCGTTAGCAGGAGGGAGCAGAAAAGACTGGGGCAGAGATAAATGGAACTGAGAAGAGAAAAACAGCAGAGAAGATCAACAAAACCAGGAGCTGATTGCTGGAAACGCGTGCCTGCAACGCCTAAGGAGGTCTCCCCGTGAGAGGCACAGGGGGCCTTAGAGAAGCGGTCCTACTAGGTGAGGGGCAGGACCTGCGTAAGACAAGCCCAGAATAACTTGCTTAACAGAATGCTAGTCACCTAGTCACGTCTTTTTCTTTTTTAAATATAGATATATATTGTTGATTTTTTTACAGAGAGGAAAGGAGAGGGATAGAGAGCTAGAAACATCGATGAGAGAGAAACATCCATCAGATGCCTCCTGCACACCCCTCACTGGGGATCGAGCCTGCAACCCGGGCACATGCCCTTGACCGGAATCGAACCTGGGACCCTTCAGTCCACAGGCCGACGCTCTATCCACTGAGCCACACCGGTTAGGGCTAGTCATGACTTTTTTTTAGAGAGAGAGAGGGGGGGGGGAGAGAGGGAGAGAGGAGGGGGGGAGAGAGAGAGAGAGAGAGGGAGAGAAAGAGGGAGAGAGGGAGGAGGGAGGAGGAAGGAGGAAGAAGGGAGAGAGAAAGAGGGAGAGAGAGAGAGAGAGAGAGAGAGAGAGAGAAAGGGAGATGGAAAGAGCGAAAAACATCAGTGAGAGAGAACCATCCCTCGACTGCCTCCTGCACGCCCCACACTGGGGATCGAGCCTGCAACCCGGGCACATGCCCTTGACCGGGAATCAAACTGTGGCCTCTCAGTTCATGGGTCGACGCTCAGCCACGGAGCCACCCTGGCCGGGGGAAGACTATTTTATTTATTTCTCTTTATTGTTGATCACAGATACCCCCCCCCCCGTGTCCCCCCTCCACCCAGTTCCCACCCCACCCACCTCCGGCCTTCACCACACGAGTGTCCGTGTCCATGGGCCATGCGTATGTGCACCTACGTTCTCTACCCACGGGAGTCAGGAGAGGATTTCACCAGCTTCGCTCTGGCGGAGCGTGAGACAATCCGTTTCCGTAACAATAGGTGCCATGAATTAAAATATTTCAGCCGTGCTTACCCCGTGCCTTGAGAGAGAGATTTCCAGAATTTATTAGCCATCTTTGCAAAATAATGAGCTGGTTCCCCAGCATCCTTCACGGGGATAAATAAAAGGGGGAGGAAAATCAGGCATTTAATCTCCGCGGTTCGGTACAAAGCGCCCCTCGGGGTCCCCGGGCAATCAAACCGTTGATAAGAAGTTTATCTTTATAGAGAATCGTATTCCCTGCTGCCGCCGCACATATTTCATTCACGGCGAGGGTGACAGGCTGAGCCATGTTTTTAATTTTGATAGAACGGGTCTCCATCGGAAGGGAATGCTAAAGAGACGCCTGTCTGCAGGGAGAAAACAAGAATCCCTGGATGGAAGGCTCAAATAATGGAGCAATTAAAAAGTGGGGAGGGGGGAGTGCGGGGGAGGGGGGGAGGCCTCTAGCTGGCGTGGCTCTGTGGTTGCCCACCAACCTCTGAACCAGGCGGTCACAGCTCGATGCCGGGTCCGGGTCCGGGAATCAAACCGTGACCTCCCAGTTCCTAGGTCCGTGCTCAGCCACGCCGGCCACGGAGCCACGCCGGCCACGGAGCCACGCCGGCCGGGCCGGGAGGCTGACGTTTACTTGATTCGCCCCCTGCCCGTCCTTCGCCGTCAAAGGTCTGGTGGACGCTGCGTCCGAGGCTGGCACGAACCAGTCCTCGGAGCGGTTGGGGGGGCCAGGCTGGCGGGCCCAGCGAGGTGATGGCGGTGTTATTTCCTCACGACGCTCATTAACAGCCGGCCTGGGCCCGTCCCGCTGGCTCGGAACGCCGCGCTGGCTGCCAGACTCCCGCAGGCCGCTTTGGGAAAGCTCCACGCCACGCCGCGTCTGTCCCCACTACCTCAGCCCTTGCCAAGATTTAATCCGTCTTCCAGGGAGCCGCCCCCCTCACAGCGCACCGCCCCCCCCACGCGGCCCCGTTCGTCCTTACATCATAAGGCCTGTTGGAGCCAACACCTGGGCTTCCCAGCTCCCATTTTATCTTAAGTTGCACTTAAACTTTTTAAGTAATTCTTTTTTAAAAATATATATATATTTTATTGCTTTTTTACAGAGAGGAAGGGAGAGGGATAGAGAGTTAGAAACATCGATGAGAGAGAAACATCGATCAGCCGCCTCCTGCACACCCCCCACTGGGGATGTGCCCGCAACCAAGGTACATGCCCTTGACCGGAATCGAACCCGGGACCCTTCAGTCCGCAGGCTGACACTCTATCCACTGAGCCACACCGGTCAGGGCTTAAGTAATTCTTTATAAAAAAAGAATAATTCTTTATTGTTGAAAGTATCACAGTTCTTCTCTTTTTCCCCCCGTGGACCCCTCCAGCCCCCCCCGCCCCCACCCCAGGCCCTCACCCTCCATTGCTGTGTCCGTGGGTCGTGCATAGCAGCACACAAGGTCTTTGGCTGATCACCTCCCACCCACCCTCCCCGCCTTCCCTCCGAAATCCCACCCTCTGCCCCATGCTTCCGTGTCTCCGTTCGTCGGTCTATTTTGTTACGTAGACTCCACGTGGGAGTGTGGTCATGGGATGCTTGTCTTTCTCTGACCGGCTTATGTCACTTAGCATGGTGCCCTCCAGGTCCCTCTGTGCTGTCTCGAAGGGCACGAGATCCTCCCTTTTCACGGCTGCGTAGTACTCCCTGGTGCCACCGTACCACAGCTCTTTTACCCACTCGTCTACGGATGGGCACGGGGGCTCTTTCCAGACCTTAGCTGCTGTACATTGAGTTGCACTTAATTTTTAAACGTATCATCCTAGTCCGGCCGAGAGAACCATCCATCGGCTGCCTCCTGCCCACCCCCTGCCGGGGACGAGCCTGAAACCCAGGTATGTGCCCTGGCCGGGAGTGGAACCGGCGACCTCTTGGAGCATGGGACGATACGCAGCCAACCGCGCCACACCAGCTGGGCAGGGAGAATCCTCCTATTTGGGGAAGGGCCGGCCCTGGGTTCCCATCAGGCCTTCGACTGCCTGGGTGAGGCCCACCCGCTCTACTCTGTCCACGAATTCAAACGTTAACCTCAACCAGCAACACCCCTCACAGACACCCCCGGAATCACGGTGGACCAACAACGTGGGCACCCTGCGACCCGGTCCAGTGGGCGGGCTCGTCCCATCAGCCGTCGTGCGCGAGGAAAACCCACGTCCCGCGTGCTCAGGATCCCTCGGCGCCCGGGGGGATCCTGAGCACGCGAACGCGACCCGTACGTGTGCGTCGGAGGCGGCCTGACCTGGGGACCGAGCGGAGGAGGAGGCCGGGGCCAGCCCCTGGGGCCGAGGGTCAGCCAGGGCTGGGCCCCCCTCAAGCACGAGCGTGCGGGGGCTGCGGCCACATGCGGGAGCCCCCGGAGCGCAGCCGTAAACAACGCTTTGGATCCGGAGAGAAAAAGCCCTCTTCCTCTGATCTCCACGGAGACCCGCGGCGGGATGGGAGGAGAGACGGGCTCATCGCGACGGAGCCGGCCGCATCACTGACCATCAAAGGCAGCGCTTTCTTTCATCTTCAGTCCATTTCCTCCACGTGCTCCGCCCGCCCGCCTAGCCCGAGGGGGTGGCGGTGCTGGGCGGGGCGGGGGGAGGGGGGAGGCTGGAGGCCGTCACGCGAGGCCGCCGCTTTCCCGGGAAGGCCGGCGCGGGAAACTGTCCGTTAAGCCACGAGGGCCGTTTGCAAATGAGCCCCCCCGTTTGTCCTGGCATTCCTCAAGTGAGTGGGCCCAGAATAGAACCGAGAGGAAATAACAACAACAACAACAACAGCAGCAATAATAATAGAGCGAGAGGCCGGCAGCTCTGGAAAACGGGTCGCACCCACCACCCGGCTCGTGCCCTGACCGGGAGTCGAACCGGCGACCTCCTGGTTCATAGGTCGACACTTCTGAGCCGCGCCCGGCGGGGTCCTACCCACGTGACCTGTCAAAAGGACCCTCGATGCCGCGGCTCTGACGTCCCTCCCCGCCCGCCGTCCGCGTGCGGAATGGTTTGATTCCGTCTCAATGAATTACTCAGGAGGAAGAACGCATCTCGGGTACCAACACCGTGGGACGAGTCCCCTGTGGCTGCCCAACACCGGCACCTCCCGGGAGGCTGAGGCTGAATCACAGAACCCGCTGTTTTTGGGGGGAGGGGGAATAGTGTGTCTGTGTGCGTGTGTGTGTGTGTGTGTGTGTGTGTGTGTGTGTTTCTCTACAAGCCCACAGCAAGCTCCTGCCAGGTGGTGGGCGCTGTCCGAGGTGCTGGGTTGCCAAACGAACCGAGAATCCACGGCGGGCCCCAGCTGGGTGGACAGAGCGTCGGCCTGCGGACGGCAGGGTCCCGGCTTTAGGTCCAGTCAGGGGCACACGCCCGGTTGGCGGGCTCCGTCCCCAGTAGGGGGCGTACAGGAGGCAGCCGATCCATGATTCTCTCTCATCATGGAGGTCTCTCTCTCTCTCTCTCTCTCTCTCTCCCTCTTCCTGCCTCTCTGAAATCAATAAAAATATATAAAAAAACGAAAATCCACATCCCAGGCCGAGCCCGACACCTAACCATCTGCCAGGAAAATGCGTTTGTTTTCGGATTTCTCGCGCCTCCACAGGAATACAACCTGTTGCACTAAACGAGCGGAGGTGTGTTTTTCCCCGGAAAAGAGGGAAGTCTTTCTGTGAAATAATTTCCGCGTCACCTCGGTGACACCGCTCCAAACAAAGGAACCAACGTTGTTAAAAGCTGTGTCGGCCCGGCGGGCGTGGCCCAGTGGTTGCGCGGCAACCTAGGAACCAGGAGGTCACGGTCCGATTCCCGGTCAGGCCCCTGCCTGGGCTGCGGGCTCAATCCCCCGAGTGGGGCGTGCAGGAGGCAGCCGGTCCATGCCTCTCCCTCGTCGTGGAGGCTTCTGTTCCTGACTCCCTTCCCCTTCCTCTCCCAAGTCAATAAAAATGTAATTAAAAGCAGCAGCAGCAGCAGCCGTGCTGCGGAGGAGAGGGTGGAGCTGAGCATGGAGCTGCCCCCTCTGTGGCTTCCCAGCCCAGAGCAGGGCCACCAAAGGCCACGGACGACGGGCAGCGCGGATCCCCCACGGGCAAAGCGACCCACCAAGTCAGCGCCGGCGAGCGGGGACGCGGGGTTTCTGACGGCGGAAACTCACAGGATGCCGCCCACCTGGGACCCCTCTGCTTCCGAGGGTGGCCTGGGATACGAGGAAGCCCGGGTTTTTAAAAACAACAACGACGACAACACACAGACACCTGGATGCACCATCAGACATCTTCCAAGTTAGGGGGGTGGAGGCGGCCTCAGAACGCGCGGCCTCGCCCGTCCCCTGGAGCCCCAGGAGGCGGCCGGTGGGGGGAGGGCCCCGCAATCCCGGGTGCATCTGCAAAGCACAGGGGGGTCCCCCCGAGCCCGCCAGCCAGCCCGCCAGCCAGCCCGGGCCGCCCTGCTGGAGCGCAGAGACCCTTAGCTGGGAAGGTCTCTCTCCAGCCTCGAAAAACAATGTGTCAGTGGTCGTGGTTATCATCACACGGACACCAGGGCCTGCTCCCTAAAGACACCCCCTCCCCGCCCTGGCCTGTGTGGGCCAGTGGTTAGAGCACCGGCCCTCGGACGACCGAAGGGTCTGAGGTTCGTTCGATTCCCGGTTGCAGGTTCGATCCCCGGCCCTGACCTGGGTGCGTGCAGGAGACGCAACCCGTCCATGTCTCTCTCTCTCTCTCTCTCTCTCCCCCCCCCCCCCTTCACTCCCTTCCACTCTCTCTCTCAAAAAAAAAAAAAAATCAAGCCCTAACTGGTTTGGCTCAATGGATAGAGCGTCAGCCTGCAGACTGAAGGGTCCCAGGTTCGATTCCGGGTCAGGGCACATGCCCGGGTTTCAGGCTTGATCCCCAATGTGGGGGGAGGGGGGTGCAGGAGGCAGCCGATCCACGATTCTCTCTCATCATTGATGTCTCTGCCTTCCTCTCTGAAATCAATAATTAAAAAAAAACACAAAACAGCCTTGGGTGAGAATAACAACAACAAAGAAACGGGAACCTCTCCGAGGAAACATCGAGGCAGAGGGGGGGGGTGCCCCTCGGGGGTTCCTGCGCAGAGGGCGCCGCTGTGTCTGTCGCCGTGGCTTCCGCCGCCAGGGCCCGGTTACCGTTTAAAAACGGGCTCCCTGCTGGCATGCAATTTACGGGAGGTTATCGATGAAGCTGGGGGTCAGGCTGGAGTCTTAGTCCTGCCAGGAATCGCTTTATCCTCCTCCTTTTTTATTTTTTATTTTTATTTTTTGGTTGGGACGGGGAGGCAGGAAGAGGAAAGACAGGATGACGGTTCCATAAATCAGCCGGCGCGTTTTCTCGGAGGCCGGCGCTCACCGATCCTACATCTTCAGCAGCCCCCTGACCGGCGTGTGGGAACACGCCTCATCAGGACGCCGATGCAACGCGGGAGAGCTGTGACCGCCCTCGGAAAATCAACGCAACGCAGAGGTTTTTGTGCGTCTTTATTTATTTTTTTAAAAAAATATATGTTTTCATTGATTTCAGAGAGGAAGGGTTTAGAGAAACATCAATGATGAGAGCGAGAAGCATCGACCGGCTGCCTCCTGCACACCCCCTCCTGAGGCTCCAGCCCGCATCCCGTGACCTGGGAACCGAACCAGGGACCTCCTGGTTCGCCGGCGGACGCTCCAACACGGAGCCACGCCGGCAGGGCTGCGGCTGAGCGTTTTTATGGGCCACACAGCGGGGCTGCCCGCGAGCTGGTAAAGGCTGATGCCCGATTCTCACAACGGCGACATAAGAACTGTGACCCGGAAGGAACATCAGGTCACCACCGACGTATGAACAACGCGAACGCGGCAGAGGGCCCGAGGCCTGCCCAGGCTGGGACGCGGGGTGAGGCGAGAAAGCGTGGCCTTTCGCCCGGCCGGCGTGGGACCTAGGAACCAGGAGGTCACCCACAGTCCGATCCCGTGTCAAGGGCACACGCCCCGGTTTCGGGCTCCATCCCCAGTGGAGGGGCCGGTGGGGTGTGCAGGAGGCAGCCGATGGATGATTCTCTCTTATCATCGATGCTTTTCTCTCTCTCTCTCTCTCTCTCTCTCTCCCTCTCCCTTCCTCTCTGAAGTTGTTTTTAAAAAAATGTTTTTAAATAAATAAATTCACTCCCCAAATTCAGAGATGCTGTGATTTCGGGGTGAGCAAGACACGGCTCACGTCCGGTCGGTTCCACAGGTTTCTCGGAGCTTCGTCCCATGGAGAGAGTCGATGACTCACACATCCAAGGAGCATTTCCCCCATGGGGTGCGTCTCCGCTGAGAGGGAGAGGCATGCAGGAGTCTTTCCTGTCTCCCCCGTGACTCAATCAGACCCTCCCAACTGGAGCTCCAGCGAGCAGCGCTGGTCAGGGACGGCTTCCATAGCTCATCCGAGATGCTTCTGTTTCTTTTCTGTTGTTAATCCTCACCCAGGGCTATTTTTTCCATTGATTTTTTTTTTTTTTTTTTTTAGAGAGAGAATGGAAGGGAAGGGAAGGGGAGAGAGAGAGAGAGAAACATAGATGGGAGAGAGACACATCAATGGGTTGCCTCCCACATGCACCCTGACCAGGGCTGAGGATTGAACCTGCAACCCAGGTAGGTGCCCTTGACCAGGAGGTCACGGCTCGATTCCCGCTCAGGGCACAGGCCCAGGCTGCAGGGCCCGATCCCCAGCAGGGGGCGTGCAGGAGGCAGCCGATCCAAGATTTTTCTCTCCTCACTGAGGTGTCTGTCTCTCTCTCCCTCTCCTCCCCTCCGCCTGACCGACGCCTGGGCCCACACCCTGACCCTATAGTGCGTGAGGTTCTCTACCCAACGTGAGGGAACCTCACCACCCCTCGGGCAGACACCCACGCTCTGGTCTCGGCCTGCGGCGAGGACGCGGTAAAACCTCTTAAACTCTCACAGCGTCTCTGTGCCTGGGGCTCCTTTCGGCGCGGACCTAACCCTCGGAGGGGGGGTCTCCCTGCCCCCGTCACAGCCCCAGCCCCGACGTTCACCATCGTCCGCATTCAAACTACCGGCACGCGCCACCGACACACACCACCGCGTTCGGGAGTCCGCCGTGAGCTGGGAGCCGGCCGGAGGAATCACGCACGGAACACCCACCGTGGGAATGTCAGTGAGAAGTGAGCCCGTCTGTCAGATCCGAAAAGTAACCGGTGATCACCTCTTACCATGTTTATGGAGGACACGGGCCCGATGCTGTTCACGTAGATGTCGACGTCGATGACGGTGGGTCTCCCTGTGGGGAGAGACATGCGTGGGTTAGCGCTCTGTGTCCGAAACCCAGGGGAACACTCACCCCCTTGGATTCGAGCACCAGCACCCCCAGGGTCCGCTAAAAAGGGGGGACCAGCCCGGCCGACGTGGCTCCGTGGCTGAGCGTCGACCTAGGAACCAAAGAGGTCGCAGTTCGATTCCCAGTCGGGGCACACGCCCGGGTTGCAGGCTCGATCCCCAGTGTGGGGCGTGCAGGAGGCAGCCGATCGCTGATTCTCTCTCATCATGGATGCTTCTCTCTCTCTCTCTCTTTCCCTTCCTCTCTGAAATCAATAAGATATATTTTTTAAAAGGGGGGGGGACTTTTTGTGGGGGACTTGCACAGCAGCTACGGTTCCAACCCTCCCTGTCTTTGTCTTCCTAAAGTTCCCCGAAGAGGAGGGAGTCTTCCTTGTATAGAGGACGTTCTGGGAAAACAGGAGCTGATAAATGGCCATAGAGATATTCTGGGATGTGGGGTCGACTGATGAACCAGCAAAGAAAAACATAAAACCACAAAAATAGCCCTGACCTGTTTTCCTCAGGGGTTAGAGCTTTGACCCTTGGACTGGAAGGGACCGGGTTCGAGTCCCGTCGAGGGCAGGTACCTCGGTTGCAGGCTCTATCCCTGTGCCCCCGTCAGGGCCTGAGCGGGAGGCAACCCATCAAGGTGTGTCTCTCACATCCATGTTTCTCTCTCTCTCTCTCTCTCTCTCTCTCTCTCTCTCTCCCCCCCCCCCCCCCCCCCCCCCCGGCTCCCTTCCACTCTCTCCAGAAATCGATGGAAAATATGTCCTCGGGTGAGGATTAACCAAAAACAGAAGAAGCTAAAAATAGAGCAAATCAAAGCCCAAGGAAGCGGAAGGACAGTAATAACACGCGGCTCTAAGTGGAAATCAGTGAACTAGAAAACAGAGAAATAATTAATATTCCGAGTTGGTCGTCGGTCCTGGGGGTGGGGCTGGGATCTCGGCCTTCCGGAGAGTTTTCCGGGTAATTCTGAGGCAGAGCCAGGCCCGTGCGCTGCCTCTGGCCTCTCCCCCAGCGACAGCGTTCTACGAAGCGGCCGTTTTTACATCTGCGTGTTCCCCGCCCCTCGGATGTAAATTAGCGGGATGACGGCCTCATCAGCACGGGCGCAGTCCGACTTGATGAAAACGAAGGTATTTTGGAGCAGGATGTTAATGAGGCTGACGTAGCGCCTACAGCTGAACAGAGCTCGCAACGTGAGACGCAGCAGCCTGGGGCCTTGGCGACGTCTGGGGCCGCGTTTCCCGGGCTCGGACCCCAAACGGGAAACCGCGTGGGTCGGGGAGGCGGCGGCGGGCGGAGGCGGCCGAAACTTCCTGTCCACTGTCCTTGCGCCAGGCGTTGACAGAGGCTGCCATTTTTATTTATTTTTTTTATGTTTTTATCGATTGCAGAGAGAGGAAGGGAAAGGAAGAGAGAGGGACAGAGACATCCGTGATGAGAGAGAATCGTGGATCGGCCGCCTCCTGCACGCCCCCCCACTGGGGATCGAGCTCGCAACCCGGGCCTGTGCCCTTGACCGGGAATCGAACCAGTGACCCTCCTGGTTCATAGGTCCATGCTCAACCCCTGAGCCACGCCAGCCGGGCTGGTTTGTAATTCTTACAACAAGACTTGGGTTTAAAATTTGTTTTCTACTTATGGATATTTAGAGAGAGAGAGGAAGTGAGAGAGAGAGAGAGAGAGAGAGAGAGAGAGAGAGAAACATCAATTTGTTGTTCCACTTATTTATGCCTTCATTCATTGATTCTTCTATGTGCTCAGCCCTAAGGCGTGTGTGTGAGAGGGGTCACCACCCAGCATGGGGGAGCGGGGTGGGGGGGAGAGAGGGTATGTGAGGATGGGTCCCCTTCCCACCTACACTGAGCCGAGGAACTGGGTTCCCGCCAGCGTCCTGTGGCTGCCTAAGGCGTCTCCCAGGGCGGTGACAGGTATAAGTTCCGTGCAGACCCTGCGCCCCACCGCCCGTAGGCACGCGCATGAACTCGGAGGGAGGACGGGCGAAGTCTCAGTCATCGCTTTTGCCGCAAGCGCAGCAATCAAGAATGTCTGCTTCCTCTCCTCCTCCACCTGCTCCGAGCGCCGGGGGACGCATCCGAATTATTCTTGCTGGCTGTGCCGTCGCTGCCGGGAGAGGACTGCTGAGCCGCCGGCAGGGGACGGCTGCGGTTTCTGAGGGGAGGACGGCCCGGCCACCCTACGCGCACCCGGGAGGCAGACGTCTCCGGTGCATTCGGAAATGAAGAGATCGTCGGGCTCAAAGGGGTCGTCTCCAAGTCAGTGCCCGGCTGGGCCGGTCAGACCAGGCCCATGGCGGGCGGCACGCTGGAGGGGTCCTGCACCCCGCCTCCACTCCTCTTCCTCTGACATAAAGCGCCTACGTCTCTTTTTATTTTATTTTTATTTTTTTAATATATTTTATTGATTTTTTTACAGAGAGGAAGGGAGAGGGATAGAGAGCATTAGAAACATCGATGAGAGAGAAACCTCGATCAGCTGCCTCCTGCACACCTCCCACTGGGGATGTGCCCACAACCCAGGCACGTGCCCTTGACCGGAATCGAACCTGGGACCCTTCAGTCCGCAGGCCGACGCTCTATCCACTGAGCCAAACCGGTTAGGGCTTTATTTTATTTTTTAATATATTTGTATTGATTTCAGAGAGGAAGGGAGAGGGAGAGAGAGAGAGAGAGAGAGAGAGAGAGAGAGAGACAGCAATGATGAGAGGGAATCACGGATCGGCTGCCCCCTATTAGGGATGGAGCCCGAAACCCGGGCCCGCGCCCCGACCAGGAATCAAAGAACCGTGACCTCCTGGTTCCTAGGCCGATGCTCAACCACGGAGCCACGCCGGCCGGGCTAGAGGACGTTTTAACCAAACTCGGGAAATAAGCTTTGGAACAGCCTGGCCAAGGAGTCCAGGTAGGCATCCACCGAACAAGAGCACAGAAAGGCACCTACGATTAACCAGCACCGAGAGCCGAGGCTGGGCCTGGGTTACACGGACCCCGGGGCTGTGCCCGCACACGGACACGCTCCCCGCGTGCGTTCCCCGGGGCCGGCCGGCCAGCCGGCAGGCGACCCCGATCTCCCCCAGCACCGATCGCTCGCTCGCGTTTGGCCCTGACTGCCCCCAGCACGGAGAGGGACTCTGTGTTCCCCAACCACCTATTTCCGAGAGAGCGGCCCGCACTTATGGAGGCCCCGGAGCGAGAGACAGCACTTGGGTCACGACCCTTCCTTCGCACAGTTCTCTCACGGAAAGGCTCATCCTGCAGCCATCGGGGGCTCCCACGACACGAGGGGGTCCCCGAGACAAAGGACACCCCGCAGGACCCCGCACCCGTGAAGGACGCGGCTGACGCGCGGCTCGGAGTGACGAATCGGGAAAGGCGGAGGACGCCTACGGGTCCCTCCATCATGGAGGCGTCCGTGGGGGAGAGACCACAGCGGGGGACGCAGGGCGCCTTTTAAACGCATCACGGTCGCGCGGTGCGGATTACGGAAATGAATCAGAGGATCCCGCGTGGATGGGTGACTGCCGGAGGCTGCTCGACTGGAGCTAGTCACCGCCGACGGGGACACGGGCGGGCCATCGCGGCCATGTCCTGGTGTGGGTCTCCGTGGACACAGCCGGACGGAGACGGGTGGGAGGTGCCCGTGGGTCAGGCACTGGGAATCGAGTCTCCAGGGGGGGAGTCGGTTCCCGGCTGCAGGGCTGTGGCAAGGACACGGAAGTGGTTCCCCCATCACGTCAGCAAGACAGCCAGCCGGTCCTCCGAGCTGCAGGCCCCCTTCCTGAGCGTGTGTGAATTCTCACCCGCGCGCATTTCCCCATCGATTTTTTTTAAAAAAAATGTCTTTGTTGATCTCAGTGAGGAAGGGAGAGGGAGAGAAACATCTATGACGAGAGGGTCATGGATCGGCCGCCTCCTGCACGCCCCACACTGGGGATCGAACCCTGGCCTCCTGGCTCCTAGGTCGGCCTCAGCCCCCGAGCCACGCCGGCCGGCCGGGCTGCGGCACCGACTTCTACCGAGGATGGAAGGTGCTTGGCTGCATTGCAACCCAGGAGATACAACGGCGCAAGTGCACGAAACGTGCCCAGAAGAACCAGCAGTGAGTCTTGGGGGGCGGGGCGGGGCGGGGGTGGGGGGGGACCGGGAGGCAGGGGATCAAGAGCAAGAGGCAATCAGAGCCGCTGGGAACTCAGGGCCCTTCCCCCACTCTTTCCCCTCCCGGAGGCGGCAGGGGCTTGGCCCACCTGCAAGGTCACCGCGGAGGGTCCCAAGGTCACCGCCTGGCGCTCTGGGCTCTGGGCCTCGGAGCAGCCACCAGCTTCCCGCCCAGCGCGGCTCCTCCCCGCAGGCTGTGCGCGGGGCGCGCTGAGCGCATGCGCAGTCTCGCTCCGGGGGTTCCCACAACGTGGCTCCCTCAGGCGTGGCTCCGTGGCTGAGCGTCCACCTGGGAACCAGGAGGTCCCGGGTTCGATTCCCGGTCCGGGCACGGGCCCCGGTTGCAGGCACGCTCCCCGGTGTGGGGCGCGCAGGAGGCGGCCGATCCATGATTCCCTCTCATCACGGATGATGTTTCTCTCCCTCTCCCTCTCCCTTCCTCTCTGAAATCAATAAAAAAAACCTATCTTAAAAGTAAAATACGTGACGGGCCCTGGCCGGCTTGGCTCAGTGGATAGAGCGTCAGCCTGCGGACTGAAGGGTCCCAGGTTCGATTCCGGCCAAGGGCACATGCCTGGGTTGCGGGCTCGGTCCCCAGTGGGGGGCATGCAGGAGGCAGCTGATCAATGATTCTCATCATTGATGTTTCTATCTCTCTCTGTCCTTCTCCCTTCCTCTCTGAAATCAATAAAGAAATATATTTAAAAAAAAAATACGTGACGGACACACCATCGGCGTCTGTTCCTACGGAAATCGCACACAGGGAGGGATACTCACTCCCAATGTCCGGCCTCAGCTTTTTGTCGTATTCTCTCAGCAGCTTGTTGAGGATGAGCGTCACGTCAGCGTCTTGGGATTTGGGAGCCAAGACCCACTTCTGGTTCGAGGAGGCGTCTTCGTACTCTTCCTCCTCGGCCTTCCGGGACCTGCAGTTACGGCACAAAGCGTGAGTGTCCGCGGAAACGAACAGCTCCATTCAACGGGGGCTGCCCAGGAAACAGGCAAAAACGTCCCCTCATACTGGGGACCCTCCTCCCAGGCTCTGGACCCTCCCTCACGTTAAACAGGAAAAGGAGACACACGTCAGAACGATTCGCGAGGAAGACGGGCTCGTGGCCGAACGCCTGGGAGATGCTGACCACCCCGGCGTGGATGGCACACGGCTCCTAAGACGGAGCTCACGCTTCTCCTGGCCCGATCGTAAACTGCAATTTCATTTCTTGAAGACATAGTGCCCAGAACCGTGGTCGGCAAACCGCGGCTCGCGAGCCACCTGCGGCTCTTTGGCCCCGGGAGTGTGGCTCCTCCACAAAACACCACGGCCTGGGCGAGTCTACGTTGAAGAGGTGGCATTAGAAGAAGTTTAAGTTTAAAAAATGTGGCTCTCCAAAGACATTTCAATCGTGGTGCTGTCGGTATTTGGCTCTGTGGACTCATGAGTTTGCCGACCACGGGTCTAGAAGAATACAATAAACCAGCAATAGAAACTATGAATTGCACACGGCCCGTTGTAGCTCAAAGGTTGAACCTCAAGGTTCGTGAACCAGGAGGTCAAGGTTCGACTCCGAGGTCAGGGCACCTGCCCTGGTTGCAGGCCCGACCTCCCGTGAGGAGCGTGCAGGAGGCAGCTGATCCATCCTCCTCTCTCCTCATTGATGTTTTTATTTCTCTCTCCCTCTCCCTTCCTCTCTGAAATCAATAAAACATAGACGTACATATTCTTAAGTCGCCATGAATTTTGATTCACAGCCAACCATTCACCATCAGGAGGAACGTATACACTTTGGAACACTATTCAGCAAGTGACAGGCGGCCCGTAACACAAGTGACGTTTTCAAAAACGTCACTAAACGCAGTTCCTGTTACCGGGAAGGGTCGTCAGGAATGTGAATTCTATCATTGGGAATTTGAAAACAAGCCAGCCGTGGTTGATACCATGGGACACGGCTGGCTGGAAACTGATTCCACAGCCAGGGTGCTGGAAGGCGAAGGGAGGGGCGCTGGACATCGGCCGAATCTCACCACCTTCTCGGGGACCCACGTCTGTCCGACGGAGCCACCGAGTCTTCCTCCCGCTCCTCCTCCTCCCCGTGGGCTCGCTCTTCCCTCCCCTCCCCCTCTTCCCCTCTCCCTTCCCGCACACCCAAAGACAGCTCCCCCCACAGAGACCAGGTCCTGGGCGCCTGGGATTGCCCCCAACCGTCTCACAGACACAGCCTGAGCTCCCCGGCCCCACCCGCGTCCCTCCTCCCTGCACGCAGCCTTGGCGTCGGAGAAATAGCCCGGAGCGACTTCCGCGACAGGTATTAGAGGGAACCTCGCCCTCTCCCCTCCAGCGGGGGTGGGAGGGTTTTCCTGGGGATTGCATAAGCTGCTTCCCCAGAGGCCTGGGGGGGGGGGGGGGGGGCCGGGAGGCAGCTGCAAGGCCAAGAGGCTGCCTTCTCTCCAGGGAGAGAAAGGGACCGTGGCTGGGGCAGGGCTGGGCTGGACGGGGTGGGGGGAGAGGGGGGCTGGCGGGGATGCTCCCGGCCCCACTGGCTCCCCAGCTCCTGAGCTGCAGAACCGGAAAGAATTACAGAGAAGCTGCCCAGCGCTCATGACCCGGACACCCAGCCCCACGGGAAAACCCTCCCCGTGAAGGAAGCCAAATGTCGTCTCGGGGGACCCGCTGGCTGGCGTGTGGAGGAAACGCTCCGCTCCTCCCCCGTCTGCGCGGGTTATATACAATCTTTACGAGCCTCCTGCTCTCGGAGCGGGGGGGGGGGGGGGGGGGGCCCGCGGGCTCCCAGGCGCCGCCCCTGCGGTTCGCTTTGTCTTAAAAGCAAACCGGCGGTGGCCCGTCACTGTCACGCCGCTGCTCGGCCTCCCCCGGAGGTCACTTCCACGTCTTGCACCTCGTCTTCAGCCGTTAGGACCAGGATCAAGTCTCAAGTCCTCCCCGCCCCCTCCCCATATATATTTTTATTGATTTCAGAGAAGAAGACGGGGGGGGGGGGGGGGGGAGGAGAGAGAAAACATCCATGATGAGAGGGAATCATGGATGGGCTGCCTCCTGCACGCCCCCTACAAGGGGACGGAGCCCCGCAACCCAGGCACGTGCCCTTGACTGGAATCGAACCCGGGACCCTTCCGTCCGCAGGCTGACGCGCTAGCCACGGAGCCACACCGGCCAGGGCAAGGCTCAACTCTTTTGAAACACGACCAGAGAGCAGCTAAGCATCCTTCTGGCGTCCCCGGGGGCCCCGTGCGCCTTAGTAGGCCTCAATGTACAGTCAGCTCACCCGCGGGGCGTCAGACTGGGGCACACGGCCCTCCAGGGAGCGGCCGCACCGCGGTCGGTCGGCACAGACACACTCTGTCCCCGCCTTTCCCCAGGGCACCCCCGGCCAGGGAGGCACGCCGGGTCCCCGCGTGCATAACCGCTTTGGAAAGATCACCCCGCGCACC
Source organism: Cnephaeus nilssonii (assembly GCF_951640355.1). Taxonomy (NCBI): domain Eukaryota; kingdom Metazoa; phylum Chordata; class Mammalia; order Chiroptera; family Vespertilionidae; genus Cnephaeus; species Cnephaeus nilssonii. The sequence goes on along the minus strand of NW_027645429.1, from coordinate 1,849 downwards.
AGGGCACATCACGCGTCGCTAAGACCCACTCGGAGAACAAAGACACTTGCACCCCAGAGGCCGCAGACAATACCGCCCGTTTAAAATTTGGATCTTTTTTTTTTGGCCCGGCCAGCGCGGCTCAGGGATTGAGCGGCGACCTCTATGAACCTGGAGGTCACGGTTCGATTCCAGGTCAGAGCCCACGCCCCGGGTGGCCGGCTCGGTCCCCAGCAGGGCGCGTGCAGGAGGCAGCCAATCCATGATTCTCTCTCAGCACGGATGTCTCTCTCTCTCTCTTTCCCTCTCCCTTACTGCTCTGAAATCAATAAAAAATATATTGTAAAAAATAAGTTTTGGATTTATTTCCCCCCAGGTAATATGGAGGCCAGGGAGCCCCCCAGAGAGAGAGGATGGTCTGCAGTCTGCCCTGAGGGAGACCGATGGACGGGGGGGGGGGGGGGGGGGGGAGGGGAGGATAAGGGGGTGCCACTGAGGACGCCTGGGAACCTGGCTGCTTCAAGTTCAACAGCACATCCCGTGAGGGGCAACAGGCCGGTCTCCTTCCAGCACCTTCCGTGGTGTCTCCGGATCCAAGTAGCTGGCTCGCCCTGGGCCGCAGGTCCCTCCCCGCAGGTGGCAACAATAGTGGGTCACGGAGTCCGGACTCGGGAGCCGGAGAGCAGGACTCGGGGCCTCTCCGTTATGCCTGCTGTCCCCCCGGGCTCCCCGCCCCCAAGCAGAAGCCCAGCCCTCAGGCAGGCACTGGCCTCGTCCTCCCGGCTCCCAGCTCGGCCCTTAAACAGGAAGAAACTTCCGCCCAAAGGCTGGGGAGCGGGGAGTGGGGAGCGGGGCACCGTGTGAGGACGGCACAACCAAGGCCTTCCTCCTGGGGCCCAACACCCGATGGCACGTGGGGCGTGAGGACGTGGGGGGGGGGGGGGGAGCCAGGGAGCCGCTATCATTTGCAAAGCACCCGGCAGTCCGCAGTGTTGGGACCGGCCATCAAGCCTGGGTTTATGACCCCGAATCTCCGGTCGTATCGACAGCGGCGGGAGGCTGGTGCCACGGCCACGCCATCCTCACCAGCCACGCCATCCCTACCTGGGCGACCTCTGGTGAGGGGGTCAGTGTCCTGTTTGGGGTGGGGGGGTGGGGAGGGGGTTTCAAGGTATTTATTACGCTGAGAGGATGTCTTAGTTACCTGGCACAAGCCTTATTGGGGTTTCTTATTGTTTTAAATATATATATACTTTATTTCAGAGAGGAAGAGAGAGGGAGAGAGAGATGGAAATATCCATGATGAGCCAGAATTCAGGGATCGGCTGGCTCCTGCACGCCGCCCCTCACTGGGGATCCAGCCTGCAACCCGGGCCTGTGTCCTGACCGGGAATCGCACCCTGACCTCCTGGTCCCCACACAGGCGGACGCTCGGCCACGGGGCCACGGCAGCCGGCGGGCCCTGGCCTTTTCGTCCATCCCAGGTGCTGCGGGTACGGGGCGGCCGTGTCCGTTCCCGGGTGTGCAAAGCGGCTGCCCTGGATGGGGGTGCAGGTGTGTGTGCAGGACTGGGCGGGGGGGGGACGTCCCTTCCGCAGAGCAGGGCTCTCGCTGGCCGCCCCCTGGCCTCCGTCCCCTGCCCGGCTCCCAGCTTCGGATCTACGACCTGGGCAGGTGGGCACGCGGGACTCCCGGGGCCTGGGAAATTCAGAGAGAGAGCCGTGACCCAGAGTGTGTGTGTGTGTGTGCGTGTGTATGCGTGTGTGTGTGTGTGTGTGTGTGTGTGTGTGAGAGAGAGAGAGAGAGAGAGGAGAGAGGGAGAGAGAGAGAGACCCCTGAGCACTGGAGGTGGGTGTGGGAAGGGAGGGGG
>NW_027645430.1:0-226000 GCF_951640355.1 Cnephaeus nilssonii | reverse complement strand
ATTCTACTTGTGGGACTTCACCACATGTAGAAACAACTTTATACACTCTTTTCTGATCTTGAGAAGCTACATACACTTGTCTTTCAACTGTTTTACAGTTGAATACTACTTTTCAGTGAATTCAAGTGGGATGAAACACTGTTTTCTTGTGAAGTAACTCTATTTCAAGGATTTCTGTAGTGTATAACATCCTTTCTAGACTAGAAACTTACATTTTGATGTCTTTTACACTTATTCTCACACAATTCTATGATATTCATTAGTATTTCCTCTGAATTACTACTGATTTCTAGCTGTTTCCTATAATGGGCCTTCTTTTCTACTTGTGGGACTTCACCAAATGTAGAAACAACTTTATACAGTCTTCTGTGGACTTGCGAAGCTATATACACTTGTCTTTCAACTGTTTTACAGTTGAACACTACTTTTCAGTGAATTCTAGTGGGTTGAAACACTGTTCTCTTGTGAAGTAACTCTATTTCAAGGATTTCTGTAGTGTATAACATCCTTTCTAGACTAGAAACTTACATTTTGATGTCTTTTACACTTGTTCTCACACAATTCTATGATATTCATTAGTATTTCCTCAGAATTACTACTGATTTCTAGCTGTTTCCTATAATGGGCCTTCTGCTCTACTTGTGTGAGTTCACCACATGTAGAAACAACTTTATACAATCTTCTGTGGACTTGCGAAGCTATATAAACTTGTCTTTCAACTGTTTTACAGTTAAATACTACTTTTCAGTGCATTCTGGTGGTTTGAAACACTGGTTTCATGTGAACTAACTCTATTTCAAGGATTTCTGCAGTGTACAACATCCTTTCTAGACTAGAGACTTACATTTTGATGTCTTTTACTCTTGTTCTCTCTCTATTCTGTGATATTCATTAGTATTTGCTCTGAATGACTACTGATTTCTAGCTGTTTCCTATAATGGACCTTCTTTTCTACTTGTGGGACTTCACCACATGTAGAAACAAATTTATACACTCTTTTCTGATCTTGAGAAGCTATATACACTTGTCTTTCAACTGTTTTACAGTTGAATACTACTTTTCAGTGAATTCTAGTGGGTTGAAACACTGTTCTCTTGTGAAGTAACTCTATTTCAAGGATTTCTGTAGTGTATAACATCCTTTCTAGACTACAAACTTACATTTTGATGTCTTTTACACTTCTTCTTCCACAATTCTATGATATTCATGAGTATTTTCTCTGAATTACTACTGATTTCTAGCTGTTTCCTATAATGGGCCTTCTTTTCTACTTGTGGGACTTCACGACATGTAGAAAAAACTTTATACAGTCTTCTGTGGACTTGCGAAGCTATATACACTTGTCTCTCAACTGTTTTACAGTTGAACACTACTTTTCAGTGAATTCTAGTGGGTTGAAACACTGTTTTCTTGTGAAGTAACTCTATTTCAAGGATTTCTGTAGTGTATAACATCCTTTCTAGACTAGAAACTTACATTTTGATGTCTTTTACACTTGTTCTCACACAATTCTATGATATTCATTAGTATTTCCTCTGAATTACTACTGATTTCTAGCTGTTTCCTATAATGGGCCTTCTGCTCTACTTGTGTGAGTTCACCACATGTAGAAACAACTTTATACAATCTTCTGTGGACTTGCGAAGCTATATAAACTTGTCTTTCAACTATTTTACAGTTAAATACTACTTTTCAGTGCATTCTGGTGGTTTGAAACACTGGTTTCATGTGAACTAACTCTATTTCAAGGATTTCTGCAGTGTACAACATCCTTTCTAGACTAGAGACTTACATTTTGATGTCTTTTACTCTTGTTCTCTCTCTATTCTGTGATATTCATTAGTATTTGCTCTGAATGACTACTGATTTCTAGCTGTTTCCTATAATGGGCCTTCTATTCTACTTGTGGGACTTCACCACATGTAGAAACAACTTTATACACGCTTTTCTGATCTTGAGAAGCAACATACACTTGTCTTTCAACTGTTTTACAGTTGAATACTACTTTTCAGTGAATTCAAGTGGGATGAAACACTGTTTTCTTGTGAAGTAATTCTATTTCAAGGATTTCTGTAGTGTATAACATCCTTTCTAGACTAGAAACTTACATTTTGATGTCTTTTACACTTATTCTCACACAATTCTATGATATTCATTAGTATTTCCTCTGAATTACTACTGATTTCTAGCTGTTTCCTATAATGGGCCTTCTTTTCTACTTGTGGGACTTCACCAAATGTAGAAACAACTTTATACAGTCTTCTGTGGACTTGCGAAGCTATATACACTTGTCTTTCAACTGTTTTACAGTTGAACACTACTTTTCAGTGAATTCTAGTGGGTTGAAACACTGTTCTCTTGTGAAGTAACTCTATTTCAAGGATTTCTGTAGTGTATAACTTCCTTTCTAGACTAGAAACTTACATTTTGATGTCTTTTACACTTGTTCTCACACAATTCTATGATATTCATTAGTATTTCCTCAGAATTACTACTGATTTCTAGCTGTTTCCTATAATGGGCCTTCTGCTCTACTTGTGTGAGTTCACCACATGTAGAAACAACTTTATACAATCTTCTGTGGACTTGCGAAGCTATATAAACTTGTCTTTCAACTGTTTTACAGTTAAATACTACTTTTCAGTGCATTCTGGTGGTTTGAAACACTGGTTTCATGTGAACTAACTCTATTTCAAGGATTTCTGCAGTGTACAACATCCTTTCTAGACTAGAGACTTACATTTTGATGTCTTTTACTCTTGTTCTCTCTCTATTCCGTGATATTCATTAGTATTTGCTCTGAATGACTACTGATTTCTAGCTGTTTCCTATAATGGGCCTTCTTTTCTACTTGTGGGACTTCACCACATGTAGAAACAAATTTATACACTCTTTTCTGATCTTGAGAAGCTATATACACTTGTCTTTCAACTGTTTTACAGTTGAATACTACTTTTCAGTGAATTCTAGTGGGTTGAAACACTGTTCTCTTGTGAAGTAACTCTATTTCAAGGATTTCTGTAGTGTATAACATCCTTTCTAGACTACAAACTTACATTTTGATGTCTTTTACACTTCTTCTTACACAATTCTATGATATTCATGAGTATTTTCTCTGAATTACTACTGATTTCTAGCTGTTCCCTATAATGGGCCTTCTGGGCTACTTGTGGGAGTTCACCACATGTAGGAACAACTTTATACAGTCTTCTGTGGACTTGCGAAGCTATATAAACTTGTCTTTCAACTGTTTTACAGTTAAATACTACTTTTCAGTGCATTCTGGTGGTTTGAAACACTGGTTTCATGTGAACTAACTCTATTTCAAGGATTTCTGCAGTGTACATCATTTTTTCTAGACTAGAGACTTACATTTTGATGTCTTTTACTCTTGTTCTCTCTCTATTCTATGATATTCATTAATATTTGCTCTGAATGACTACTGATTTCTAGCTGTTTCCTATAATGGGCCTTCTTTTCTACTTGTGGGACTTCACCACATGTAGAAACAAATTTATACACTCTTCCCTGAACTTGAGAAGCTATATACACTTGTCTTTCAACTGTTTTACAGTTGAATACTACTTTTCAGTGAATTCTAGTGGGATGAAACACTGTTTTCTTGTGAAGTAACTCTATTTCAAGGATTTCTGTAGTGTATAACATCCTTTCTAGACTAGAAACTTACATTTTGATGTCTTTTACTCTTGTTCTCACACAATTCTATGATATTCATGAGTATTTTCTCTGAATTACTACTGATTTCTAGCTGTTTCCTATAATGGGCCTTCTTTTCTACTTGTGGGACTTCACCACATGTAGAAAAAACTTTATACAGTCTTCTGTGGACTTGCGAAGCTATATACACTTGTCTCTCAACTGTTTTACAGTTGAACACTACTTTTCAGTGAATTCTAGTGGGTTGAAACACTGTTTTCTTGTGAAGTAACTCTATTTCAAGGATTTCTGTAGTGTATAACATCCTCTCTAGACTAGAAACTTACATTTTGATGTCTTTTACTCTTGTTCTCTCTCTATTCTGTGATATTCATTAGTATTTGCTCTGAATGACTACTGATTTCTAGCTGTTTCCTATAATGGGCCTTCTTTTCTACTTGTGGGACTTCACCACATGTAGAAACAAATTTATACACTCTTTTCTGATCTTGAGAAGCTATATACACTTGTCTTTCAACTGTTTTACAGTTGAATACTACTTTTCAGTGAATTCTAGTGGGATGAAACACTGTTTTCTTGTGAAGTAACTCTATTTCAACGATTTCTGTAGTGTATAACATCCTTTCTAGACTAGAAACTTACATTTTGATGTCTTTTACTCTTGTTCTCACACAATTCTATGATATTCATGAGTATTTTCTCTGAATTACTACTGATTTCTAGCTGTTTCCTATAATGGGCCTTATTTTCTACTTGTGGGACTTCACCACATGTACAAACAACTTTATACAGTCTTCTGTGGACTTGCGAAGCTATATACACTTGTCTTTCCACTGTTTTACAGTTGAACAATACTTTTCAGTGAATTCTAGTGGGTTGAAACACTGTTTTCTTGTGAAGTAACTCTATTTCAAGGGTTTCTGTAGTGTATAACCTCCTTTCTAGACTAGAAACTTACATTTTGATGTCTTTTCACTTGTTCTCTCACAATTCTATGATATTCATTAGTATTTCCTCTGAATTACTACTGATTTCTAGCTGTTTCCTATAATGGGCCTTCTGCTCTACTTGTGGGACTTCACCACATGTAGAAACAACTTTATACAGTCTTCTGTGGACTTGCGAAGCTATATAAACTTGTCTTTCAACTGTTTTACAGTTAAATACTACTTTTCAGTGCATTCTGGTGGTTTGAAACATTGGTTTCAGGTGAACTAACTCTATTTCAAGGATTTCTGCAGTGTACAACATCCTTTCTAGACTAGAGACTTACATTTTGATGTCTTTTACTCTTGTTCTCTCTCTATTCTGTGATATTCATTAGTATTTGCTCTGAATGACTACTGATTTCTAGCTGTTTCTTATAATGGGCCTTCTTTTCTACTTGTGGGACTTCACCACATGTAGAAACAACTTTATACACTCTTCCCTGAACTTGAGAAGCTATATACACTTGTCTTTCAACTGTTTTACAGTTGAATACTACTTTTCAGTGAATTCTAGTGGGTTGAAACACTGTTCTCTTGTGAAGTAACTCTATTTCAAGGATTTCTGTAGTGTATAACATCCTTTCTAGACTACAAACTTACATTTTGATGTCTTTTACACTTCTTCTCACACAATTCTATGATATTCATGAGTATTTTCTCTGAATTACTACTGATTTCTAGCTCTTTCCTATAATGGGCCTTCTGGGCTACTTGTGGGAGTTCACCACATGTAGAAACAACTTTATACAGTCTTCTGTGGACTTGCGAAGCTATATAAACTTGTCTTTCAACTGTTTTACAGTTAAATACTACTTTTCAGTGCATTCTGGTGGTTTGAAACACTGGTTTCATGTGAACTAACTCTATTTCAAGGATTTCTGCAGTGTACAACATCCTTTCTAGACTAGAGACTTACATTTTGATGTCTTTTACTCTTGTTCTCTCTCTATTCTGTGATATTCATTAGTATTTGCTCTGAATGACTACTGATTTCTAGCTGTTTCCTATAATGGGCCTTCTTTTCTACTTGTGGGACTTCACCACATGTAGAAACAACTTTAAACACTCTTTTCTGATCTTGAGAAGCTATATACACTTGTCTTTCAACTGTTTTACAGTTGAATACTACTTTTCAGTGAATTCTAGTGGGTTGAAACACTGTTTTCTTGTGAAGTAACTCTATTTCAAGGATTTCTGTAGTGTATAACATCCTTTCTAGACTAGAAACTTACATTTTGATGTCTTTTACACTTGTTCTCACACAATTCTATGATATTCATTAGTATTTCCTCAGAATTACTACTGATTTCTAGCTGTTTCCTATAATGGGCCTTCTGCTCTACTTGTGGGACTTCACCACATGTAGAAACAACTTTATACAGTCTTCTGTGGACTTGCGAATCTATATAAACTTGTCTTTCAACTGTTTTACAGTTAAATACTACTTTTCAGTGAATTCTAGTGGGTTGAAACACTGTTTTCTTGTGAAGTAACTCTATTTCAAGGATTTCTGTAGTGTATAACATCCTTTCTAGACTAGAAACTTACATTTTGATGTCTTTTACACTTGTTCTCACACAATTCTATGATATTCATTAGTATTTCCTCTGAATTACTACTGATTTCTAGCTGTTTCCTATAATGGGCCTTCTGCTCTACTTGTGGGACTTCACCACATGTAGAAACAACTTTATACAGTCTTCTGTGGACTTGCGAAGCTATATAAACTTGTCTTTCAACAGTTTTACAGTTAAATACTACTTTTCAGTGCATTCTGGTGGTTTGAAACATTGGTTTCAGGTGAACTAACTCTATTTCAAGGATTTCTGCAGTGTACAACATCCTTTCTAGACTAGAGACTTACATTTTGATGTCTTTTACTCTTGTTCTCTCTCTATTCTGTGATATTCATTAGTATTTGCTCTGAATGACTACTGATTTCTAGCTGTTTCCTATAATGGGCCTTCTTTTCTACTTGTGGGACTTCACCACATGTAGAAACAACTTTATACACTCTTCCCTGAACTTGAGAAGCTATATACACTTGTCTTTCAACTGTTTTACAGTTGAATACTACTTTTCAGTGAACTCTAGTGGGTTGAAACACTGTTCTCTTGTGAAGTAACTCTATTTCAAGGATTTCTGTAGTGTATAACATCCTTTCTAGACTACAAACTTACATTTTGATGTCTTTTACACTTCTTCTCACACAATTCTATGATATTCATGAGTATTTTCTCTGAATTACTACTGATTTCTAGCTGTTTCCTATAATGGGCCTTCTGGGCTACTTGTGCGAGTTCACCACATGTAGAAACAACTTTATACAGTCTTCTGTGGACTTGTGAAGCTATATACACTTGTCTTTCAACTGTTTTACAGTTGAACACTACTTTTCAGTGAATTCTAGTGGGTTGAAACACTGTTTTCTTGTGAAGTAACTCTATTTCAAGGATTTCTGTAGTGTATAACATCCTCTCTAGACTAGAAACTTACATTTTGATGTCTTTTACTCTTGTTCTCTCTCTATTCTGTGATATTCATTAGTATTTGCTCTGAATGACTACTGATTTCTAGCTGTTTCCTATAATGGGCCTTCTTTTCTACTTGTGGGACTTCACCACATGTAGAAACAAATTTATACACTCTTTTCTGATCTTGAGAAGCTATATAAACTTGTCTTTCAACTGTTTTACAGTTGAATACTACTTTTCAGTGAATTCTAGTGGGATGAAACACTGTTTTCTTGTGAAGTAACTCTATTTCAAGGATTTCTGTAGTGTATAACATCCTTTCTAGACTAGAAACTTACATTTTGATGTCTTTTACTCTTGTTCTCACACAATTCTATGATATTCATGAGTATTTTCTCTGAATTACTACTGATTTCTAGCTGTTTCCTATAATGGGCCTTATTTTCTACTTGTGGGACTTCACCACATGTACAAACAACTTTATACAGTCTTCTGTGGACTTGCGAAGCTATATACACTTGTCTTTCCACTGTTTTACAGTTGAACAATACTTTTCAGTGAATTCTAGTGGGTTGAAACACTGTTTTCTTGTGAAGTAACTCTATTTCAAGGGTTTCTGTAGTGTATAACCTCCTTTCTAGACTAGAAACTTACATTTTGATGTCTTTTCACTTGTTCTCTCACAATTCTATGATATTCATTAGTATTTCCTCTGAATTACTACTGATTTCTAGCTGTTTCCTATAATGGGCCTTCTGCTCTACTTGTGGGACTTCACCACATGTAGAAACAACTTTATACAGTCTTCTGTGGACTTGCGAAGCTATATAAACTTGTCTTTCAACTGTTTTACAGTTAAATACTACTTTTCAGTGCATTCTGGTGGTTTGAAACATTGGTTTCAGGTGAACTAACTCTATTTCAAGGATTTCTGCAGTGTACAACATCCTTTCTAGACTAGAGACTTACATTTTGATGTCTTTTACTCTTGTTCTCTCTCTATTCTGTGATATTCATTAGTATTTGCTCTGAATGACTACTGATTTCTAGCTGTTTCTTATAATGGGCCTTCTTTTCTACTTGTGGGACTTCACCACATGTAGAAACAACTTTATACACTCTTCCCTGAACTTGAGAAGCTATATACACTTGTCTTTCAACTGTTTTACAGTTGAATACTACTTTTCAGTGAATTCTAGTGGGTTGAAACACTGTTCTCTTGTGAAGTAACTCTATTTCAAGGATTTCTGTAGTGTATAACATCCTTTCTAGACTACAAACTTACATTTTGATGTCTTTTACACTTCTTCTCACACAATTCTATGATATTCATGAGTATTTTCTCTGAATTACTACTGATTTCTAGCTCTTTCCTATAATGGGCCTTCTGGGCTACTTGTGGGATTTCACCACATGTAGAAACAACTTTATACAGTCTTCTGTGGACTTGCGAAGCTATATAAACTTGTCTTTCAACTGTTTTACAGTTAAATACTACTTTTCAGTGCATTCTGGTGGTTTGAAACACTGGTTTCATGTGAACTAACTCTATTTCAAGGATTTCTGCAGTGTACAACATCCTTTCTAGACTAGAGACTTACATTTTGATGTCTTTTACTCTTGTTCTCTCTCTATTCTGTGATATTCATTAGTATTTGCTCTGAATGACTACTGATTTCTAGCTGTTTCCTATAATGGGCCTTCTTTTCTACTTGTGGGACTTCACCACATGTAGAAACAACTTTAAACACTCTTTTCTGATCTTGAGAAGCTATATACACTTGTCTTTCAACTGTTTTACAGTTGAATACTACTTTTCAGTGAATTCTAGTGGGTTGAAACACTGTTTTCTTGTGAAGTAACTCTATTTCAAGGATTTCTGTAGTGTATAACATCCTTTCTAGACTAGAAACTTACATTTTGATGTCTTTTACACTTGTTCTCACACAATTCTATGATATTCATTAGTATTTCCTCAGAATTACTACTGATTTCTAGCTGTTTCCTATAATGGGCCTTCTGCTCTACTTGTGGGACTTCACCACATGTAGAAACAACTTTATACAGTCTTCTGTGGACTTGCGAATCTATATAAACTTGTCTTTCAACTGTTTTACAGTTAAATACTACTTTTCAGTGAATTCTAGTGGGTTGAAACACTGTTTTCTTGTGAAGTAACTCTATTTCAAGGATTTCTGTAGTGTATAACATCCTTTCTAGACTAGAAACTTACATTTTGATGTCTTTTACACTTGTTCTCACACAATTCTATGATATTCATTAGTATTTCCTCTGAATTACTACTGATTTCTAGCTGTTTCCTATAATGGGCCTTATTTTCTACTTGTGGGACTTCACCACATGTACAAACAACTTTATACAGTCTTCTGTGGACTTGCGAAGCTATATACACTTGTCTTTCCACTGTTTTACAGTTGAACAATACTTTTCAGTGAATTCTAGGGGGTTGAAACACTGTTTTCTTGTGAAGTAACTCTATTTCAAGGATTTCTGTAGTGTATAACATCCTTTCTAGACTAGAAACTTACATTTTGATGTCTTTTACACTTGTTCTCACACAATTCTATGATATTCATTAGTATTTCCTCTGAATTACTACTGATTTCTAGCTGTTTCCTATAATGGGCCTTCTGCTCTACTTGTGTGAGTTCACCACATGTAGAAACAACTTTATACAATCTTCTGTGGACTTGCGAAGCTATATAAACTTGTCTTTCAACTATTTTACAGTTAAATACTACTTTTCAGTGCATTCTGGTGGTTTGAAACACTGGTTTCATGTGAACTAACTCTATTTCAAGGATTTCTGCAGTGTACAACATCCTTTCTAGACTAGAGACTTACATTTTGATGTCTTTTACTCTTGTTCTCTCTCTATTCTGTGATATTCATTAGTATTTGCTCTGAATGACTACTGATTTCTAGCTGTTTCCTATAATGGGCCTTCTATTCTACTTGTGGGACTTCACCACATGTAGAAACAACTTTATACACTCTCTTCTGATCTTGAGAAGCTACATACACTTGTCTTTCAACTGTTTTACAGTTGAATACTACTTTTCAGTGAATTCAAGTGGGATGAAACACTGTTTTCTTGTGAAGTAATTCTATTTCAAGGATTTCTGTAGTGTATAACATCCTTTCTAGACTAGAAACTTACATTTTGATGTCTTTTACACTTGTTCTCACACAATTCTATGATATTCATTAGTATTTCCTCTGAATTACTACTGATTTCTAGCTGTTTCCTATAATGGGCCTTCTTTTCTACTTGTGGGACTTCACCAAATGTAGAAACAACTTTATACAGTCTTCTGTGGACTTGCGAAGCTATATACACTTGTCTTTCAACTGTTTTACAGTTGAACACTACTTTTCAGTGAATTCTAGTGGGTTGAAACACTGTTCTCTTGTGAAGTAACTCTATTTCAAGGATTTCTGTAGTGTATAACATCCTTTCTAGACTAGAAACTTACATTTTGATGTCTTTTACACTTGTTCTCACACAATTCTATGATATTCATTAGTATTTCCTCAGAATTACTACTGATTTCTAGCTGTTTCCTATAATGGGCCTTCTGCTCTACTTGTGTGAGTTCACCACATGTAGAAACAACTTTATATAATCTTCTGTGGACATGCGAAGCTATATAAACTTGTCTTTCAACTGTTTTACAGTTAAATACTACTTTTCAGTGCATTCTGGTGGTTTGAAACACTGGTTTCATGTGAACTAACTCTATTTCAAGGATTTCTGCAGTGTACAACATCCTTTCTAGACTAGAGACTTACATTTTGATGTCTTTTACTCTTGTTCTCTCTCTATTCTGTGATATTCATTAGTATTTGCTCTGAATGACTACTGATTTCTAGCTGTTTCCTATAATGGGCCTTCTTTTCTACTTGTGGGACTTCACCACATGTAGAAACAACTTTATACACTCTTTTCTGATCTTGAGAAGCTACATACACTTGTCTTTCAACTGTTTTACAGTTGAATACTACTTTTCAGTGAATTCAAGTGGGTTGAAACACTGTTTTCTTGTGAAGTAACTCTATTTCAAGGATTTCTGTAGTGTATAACATCCTTTCTAGACTAGAAACTTACATTTTGATGTCTTTTACACTTGTTCTCACACAATTCTATGATATTCATTAGTATTTCCTCTGAATTACTACTGATTTCTAGCTGTTTCCTATAATGGGCCTTATTTTCTACTTGTGGGACTTCACCACATGTAGAAACAACTTTATACAGTCTTCTGTGGACTTGCGAATCTATATAAACTTGTCTTTCAACTGTTTTACAGTTAAATAGTACTTTTCAGTGCATTCTGGTGGTTTGAAACACTGGTTTCATGTGAACTAACTCTATTTCAAGGATTTCTGCAGTGTACAACATCCTTTCTACACTAGAGACTTACATTTTGAAGTCTTTTACTCTTGTTCTCTCTCTATTCTGTGATATTCATTAGTATTTGCTATGAATGACTACTGATTTCTAGCTCTTGCCTATAATGGGCCTTCTTTTCTACTTGTGGGACTTCACCACATGTAGAAACAACTTTATACACTCTTTTCTGATCTTGAGAAGCTATATACACTTGTCTTTCAACTGTTTTACAGTTGAATACTACTTTTCAGTGAATTCAAGTGGGATGAAACACTGTTTTCTTGTGAAGTAACTCTATTTCAAGGATTTCTGTAGTGTATAACATCCTTTCTAGACTAGAAACTTACATTTTGATGTCTTTTACACTTGTTCTCACACAATTCTATGATATTCATTAGTACTTCCTCTGAATTACTACTGATTTCTAGCTGTTTCCTATAATGGGCCTTCTGCTCTACTTGTGGGACTTCACCACATGTAGCAACAACTTTATACAGTCTTCTGTGGACTTGCGAAGCTATATAAACTTGTCTTTCAACTGTTTTACAGTTAAATACTACTTTTCAGTGCATTCTGGTGGTTTGAAACACTGGTTTCATGTGAACTAACTCTATTTCAAGGATTTCTGCAGTGTACAACATCCTTTCTAGACTAGAGACTTACATTTTGATGTCTTTTACTCTTGTTCTCTCTCTATTCTATGATATTCATTAGTATTTGCTCTGAATGACTACTGATTTCTAGCTGTTTCCTATAATGGGCCTTCTTTTCTACTTGTGGGACTTCACCACATGTAGAAACAAATTTATACACTCTTCCCTGAACTTGAGAAGCTATATACACTTGTCTTTCAACTGTTTTACAGTTGAATACTACTTTTCAGTGAATTCTAGTGGGATGAAACACTGTTTTCTTGTGAAGTAACTCTATTTCAAGGATTTCTGTAGTGTATAACATCCTTTCTAGACTAGAAACTTACATTTTGATGTCTTTTACTCTTGTTCTCACACAATTCTATGATATTCATGAGTATTTTCTCTGAATTACTACTGATTTCTAGCAGTTTCCTATAATGGGCCTTATTTTCTACTTGTGGGACTTCACCACATGTACAAACAACTTTATACAGTCTTCTGTGGACTTGCGAAGCTATATACACTTGTCTTTCCACTGTTTTACAGTTGAACAATACTTTTCAGTGAATTCTAGTGGGTTGAAACACTGTTTTCTTGTGAAGTAACTCTATTTCAAGGTTTTCTGTAGTGTATAACATCCTTTCTAGACTAGAAACTTACATTTTGATGTCTTTTACACTTGTTCTCACACAATTCTATGATATTCATTAGTATTTCCTCTGAATTACTACTGATTTCTAGCTGTTTCCTATAATGGGCCTTCTGCTCTACTTGTGGGACTTCACCACATGTAGAAACAACTTTATACAGTCTTCTGTGGACTTGCGAAGCTATATAAACTTGTCTTTCAACTGTTTTACAGTTAAATACTACTTTTCAGTGCATTCTGGTGGTTTGAAACACTGGTTTCATGTGAACTAACTCTATTTCAAGGATTTCTGCAGTGTACAACATCCTTTCTAGACTAGAGACTTACATTTTGATGTCTTTTACTCTTGTTCTCTCTCTATTCTGTGATATTCATTAGTATTTGCTCTGAATGACTACTGATTTCTAGCTGTTTCCTATAATGGGCCTTCTATTCTACTTGTGGGACTTCACCACATGTAGAAACAACTTTATACACTCTTTTCTGATCTTGAGAAGCTACATACACTTGTCTTTCAACTGTTTTACAGTTGAATACTACTTTTCAGTGAATTCAAGTGGGATGAAACACTGTTTTCTTGTGAAGTAATTCTATTTCAAGGATTTCTGTAGTGTATAACATCCTTTCTAGGCTAGAAACTTACATTTTGATGTCTTTTACACTTGTTCTCACACAATTCTATGATATTCATTAGTATTTCCTCTGAATTACTACTGATTTCTAGCTGTTTCCTATAATGGGCCTTCTTTTCTACTTGTGGGACTTCACCAAATGTAGAAACAACTTTATACAGTCTTCTGTGGACTTGCGAAGCTATATACACTTGTCTTTCAACTGTTTTACAGTTGAACACTACTTTTCAGTGAATTCTAGTGGGTTGAAACACTGTTCTCTTGTGAAGTAACTCTATTTCAAGGATTTCTGTAGTGTATAACATCCTTTCTAGACTAGAAACTTACATTTTGATGTCTTTTACACTTGTTCTCACACAATTCTATGATATTCATTAGTATTTCCTCAGAATTACTACTGATTTCTAGCTGTTTCCTATAATGGGCCTTCTGCTCTACTTGTGTGAGTTCACCACATGTAGAAACAACTTTATATAATCTTCTGTGGACTTGCGAAGCTATATAAACTTGTCTTTCAACTGTTTTACAGTTAAATACTACTTTTCAGTGCATTCTGGTGGTTTGAAACACTGGTTTCATGTGAACTAACTCTATTTCAAGGATTTCTGCAGTGTACAACATCCTTTCTAGACTAGAGACTTACATTTTGATGTCTTTTACTCTTGTTCTCTCTCTATTCTGTGATATTCATTAGTATTTGCTCTGAATGACTACTGATTTCTAGCTGTTTCCTATAATGGGCCTTCTTTTCTACTTGTGGGACTTCACCACATGTAGAAACAACTTTATACACTCTTTTCTGATCTTGAGAAGCTACATACACTTGTCTTTCAACTGTTTTACAGTTGAATACTACTTTTCAGTGAATTCAAGTGGGTTGAAACACTGTTTTCTTGTGAAGTAACTCTATTTCAAGGATTTCTGTAGTGTATAACATCCTTTCTAGACTAGAAACTTACATTTTGATGTCTTTTACACTTGTTCTCACACAATTCTATGATATTCATTAGTATTTCCTCTGAATTACTACTGATTTCTAGCTGTTTCCTATAATGGGCCTTATTTTCTACTTGTGGGACTTCACCACATGTAGAAACAACTTTATACAGTCTTCTGTGGACTTGCGAATCTATATAAACTTGTCTTTCAACTGTTTTACAGTTAAATAGTACTTTTCAGTGCATTCTGGTGGTTTGAAACACTGGTTTCATGTGAACTAACTCTATTTCAAGGATTTCTGCAGTGTACAACATCCTTTCTACACTAGAGACTTACATTTTGAAGTCTTTTACTCTTGTTCTCTCTCTATTCTGTGATATTCATTAGTATTTGCTATGAATGACTACTGATTTCTAGCTGTTTCCTATAATGGGCCTTCTTTTCTACTTGTGGGACTTCACCACATGTAGAAACAACTTTATACAGTGTTCTGTGGACTTTCGAAGCTATATACACTTGTCTTTCAACTGTTTTACAGTTGAACACTACTTTTCAGTGAATTCTAGTGGGTTGAAACACTGTTTTCTTGTGAAGTAACTCTATTTCAAGGATTTCTGTAGTGTATAACATCCTTTCTAGACTAGAAACTTACATTTTCATGTCTTTTACACTTGTTCTCACACAATTCTATGATATTCATTAGTATTTCCTCTGAATTACTACTGATTTCTAGCTGTTTCCTATAATGGGCCTTCTGCTCTACTTGTGTGAGTTCACCACATGTAGAAACAACTTTATACAATCTTCTGTGGACTTGCGAAGCTATATAAACTTGTCTTTCAACTATTTTACAGTTAAATACTACTTTTCAGTGCATTCTGGTGGTTTGAAACACTGGTTTCATGTGAACTAACTCTATTTCAAGGATTTCTGCAGTGTACAACATCCTTTCTAGACTAGAGACTTACATTTTGATGTCTTTTACTCTTGTTCTCTCTCTATTCTGTGATATTCATTAGTATTTGCTCTGAATGACTACTGATTTCTAGCTGTTTCCTATAATGGGCCTTCTATTCTACTTGTGGGACTTCACCACATGTAGAAACAACTTTATACACTCTTTTCTGATCTTGAGAAGCTACATACACTTGTCTTTCAACTGTTTTACAGTTGAATACTACTTTTCAGTGAATTCAAGTGGGATGAAACACTGTTTTCTTGTGAAGTAATTCTATTTCAAGGATTTCTGTAGTGTATAACATCCTTTCTAGACTAGAAACTTACATTTTGATGTCTTTTACACTTGTTCTCACACAATTCTATGATATTCATTAGTATTTCCTCTGAATTACTACTGATTTCTAGCTGTTTCCTATAATGGGCCTTCTTTTCTACTTGTGGGACTTCACCAAATGTAGAAACAACTTTATACAGTCTTCTGTGGACTTGCGAAGCTATATACACTTGTCTTTCAACTGTTTTACAGTTGAACACTACTTTTCAGTGAATTCTAGTGGGTTGAAACACTGTTCTCTTGTGAAGTAACTCTATTTCAAGGATTTCTGTAGTGTATAACATCCTTTCTAGACTAGAAACTTACATTTTGATGTCTTTTACACTTGTTCTCACACAATTCTATGATATTCATTAGTATTTCCTCAGAATTACTACTGATTTCTAGCTGTTTCCTATAATGGGCCTTCTGCTCTACTTGTGTGAGTTCACCACATGTAGAAACAACTTTATACAATCTTCTGTGGACTTGCGAAGCTATTTAAACTTGTCTTTCAACTGTTTTACAGTTAAATACTACTTTTCAGTGCATTCTGGTGGTTTGAAACACTGGTTTCATGTGAACTAACTCTATTTCAAGGATTTCTGCAGTGTACAACATCCTTTCTAGACTAGAGACTTACATTTTGATGTCTTTTACTCTTGTTCTCTCTCTATTCTGTGATATTCATTAGTATTTGCTCTGAATGACTACTGATTTCTAGCTGTTTCCTATAATGGGCCTTCTTTTCTACTTGTGGGACTTCACCACATGTAGAAACAAATTTATACACTCTTTTCTGATCTTGAGAAGCTATATACACTTGTCTTTCAACTGTTTTACAGTTGAATACTACTTTTCAGTGAATTCTAGTGGGTTGAAACACTGTTCTCTTGTGAAGTAACTCTATTTCAAGGATTTCTGTAGTGTATAACATCCTTTCTAGACTACAAACTTACATTTTGATGTCTTTTACACTTCTTCTTCCACAATTCTATGATATTCATGAGTATTTTCTCTGAATTACTACTGATTTCTAGCTGTTTCCTATAATGGGCCTTCTTTTCTACTTGTGGGACTTCACCACATGTAGAAAAAACTTTATACAGTCTTCTGTGGACTTGCGAAGCTATATACACTTGTCTCTCAACTGTTTTACAGTTGAACACTACTTTTCAGTGAATTCTAGTGGGTTGAAACACTGTTTTCTTGTGAAGTAACTCTATTTCAAGGATTTCTGTAGTGTATAACATCCTTTCTAGACTAGAAACTTACATTTTGATGTCTTTTACACTTGTTCTCACACAATTCTATGATATTCATTAGTATTTCCTCTGAATTACTACTGATTTCTAGCTGTTTCCTATAATGGGCCTTCTGCTCTACTTGTGTGAGTTCACCACATGTAGAAACAACTTTATACAATCTTCTGTGGACTTGCGAAGCTATATAAACTTGTCTTTCAACTATTTTACAGTTAAATACTACTTTTCAGTTCATTCTGGTGGTTTGAAACACTGGTTTCATGTGAACTAACTCTATTTCAAGGATTTCTGCAGTGTACAACATCCTTTCTAGACTAGAGACTTACATTTTGATGTCTTTTACTCTTGTTCTCTCTCTATTCTGTGATATTCATTAGTATTTGCTCTGAATGACTACTGATTTCTAGCTGTTTCCTATAATGGGCCTTCTATTCTACTTGTGGGACTTCACCACATGTAGAAACAACTTTATACACTCTTTTCTGATCTTGAGAAGCTACATACACTTGTCTTTCAACTGTTTTACAGTTGAATACTACTTTTCAGTGAATTCAAGTGGGATGAAACACTGTTTTCTTGTGAAGTAATTCTATTTCAAGGATTTCTGTAGTGTATAACATCCTTTCTAGACTAGAAACTTACATTTTGATGTCTTTTACACTTATTCTCACACAATTCTATGATATTCATTAGTATTTCCTCTGAATTACTACTGATTTCTAGCTGTTTCCTATAATGGGCCTTCTTTTCTACTTGTGGGACTTCACCAAATGTAGAAACAACTTTATACAGTCTTCTGTGGACTTGCGAAGCTATATACACTTGTCTTTCAACTGTTTTACAGTTGAACACTACTTTTCAGTGAATTCTAGTGGGTTGAAACACTGTTCTCTTGTGAAGTAACTCTATTTCAAGGATTTCTGTAGTGTATAACATCCTTTCTAGACTAGAAACTTACATTTTGATGTCTTTTACACTTGTTCTCACACAATTCTATGATATTCATTAGTATTTCCTCAGAATTACTACTGATTTCTAGCTGTTTCCTATAATGGGCCTTCTGCTCTACTTGTGTGAGTTCACCACATGTAGAAACAACTTTATACAATCTTCTGTGGACTTGCGAAGCTATATAAACTTGTCTTTCAACTGTTTTACAGTTAAATACTACTTTTCAGTGCATTCTGGTGGTTTGAAACACTGGTTTCATGTGAACTAACTCTATTTCAAGGATTTCTGCAGTGTACAACATCCTTTCTAGACTAGAGACTTACATTTTGATGTCTTTTACTCTTGTTCTCTCTCTATTCTGTGATATTCATTAGTATTTGCTCTGAATGACTACTGATTTCTAGCTGTTTCCTATAATGGGCCTTCTTTTCTACTTGTGGGACTTCACCACATGTAGAAACAAATTTATACACTCTTTTCTGATCTTGAGAAGCTATATACACTTGTCTTTCAACTGTTTTACAGTTGAATACTACTTTTCAGTGAATTCTAGTGGGTTGAAACACTGTTTTCTTGTGAAGTAACTCTATTTCAAGGATTTCTGTAGTGTATAACATCCTTTCTAGACTAGAAACTTACATTTTGATGTCTTTTACACTTGTTCTCACACAATTCTATGATATTCATTAGTATTTCCTCAGAATTACTACTGATTTCTAGCTGTTTCCTATAATGGGCCTTCTGCTCTACTTGTGGGACTTCACCACATGTAGAAACAACTTTATACAGTCTTCTGTGGACTTGCGAATCTATATAAACTTGTCTTTCAACTGTTTTACAGTTAAATACTACTTTTCAGTGAATTCTAGTGGGTTGAAACACTGTTTTCTTGTGAAGTAACTCTATTTCAAGGATTTCTGTAGTGTATAACATCCTTTCTAGACTAGAAACTTACATTTTGATGTCTTTTACACTTGTTCTCACACAATTCTATGATATTCATTAGTATTTCCTCTGAATTACTACTGATTTCTAGCTGTTTCCTATAATGGGCCTTCTGCTCTACTTGTGGGACTTCACCACATGTAGAAACAACTTTATACAGTCTTCTGTGGACTTGCGAAGCTATATAAACTTGTCTTTCAACAGTTTTACAGTTAAATACTACTTTTCAGTGCATTCTGGTGGTTTGAAACATTGGTTTCAGGTGAACTAACTCTATTTCAAGGATTTCTGCAGTGTACAACATCCTTTCTAGACTAGAGACTTACATTTTGATGTCTTTTACTCTTGTTCTCTCTCTATTCTGTGATATTCATTAGTATTTGCTCTGAATGACTACTGATTTCTAGCTGTTTCCTATAATGGGCCTTCTTTTCTACTTGTGGGACTTCACCACATGTAGAAACAACTTTATACACTCTTCCCTGAACTTGAGAAGCTATATACACTTGTCTTTCAACTGTTTTACAGTTGAATACTACTTTTCAGTGAACTCTAGTGGGTTGAAACACTGTTCTCTTGTGAAGTAACTCTATTTCAAGGATTTCTGTAGTGTATAACATCCTTTCTAGACTACAAACTTACATTTTGATGTCTTTTACACTTCTTCTCACACAATTCTATGATATTCATGAGTATTTTCTCTGAATTACTACTGATTTCTAGCTGTTTCCTATAATGGGCCTTCTGGGCTACTTGTGGGAGTTCACCACATGTAGAAACAACTTTATACAGTCTTCTGTGGACTTGTGAAGCTATATACACTTGTCTTTCAACTGTTTTACAGTTGAACACTACTTTTCAGTGAATTCTAGTGGGTTGAAACACTGTTTTCTTGTGAAGTAACTCTATTTCAAGGATTTCTGTAGTGTATAACATCCTCTCTAGACTAGAAACTTACATTTTGATGTCTTTTACTCTTGTTCTCTCTCTATTCTGTGATATTCATTAGTATTTGCTCTGAATGACTACTGATTTCTAGCTGTTTCCTATAATGGGCCTTCTTTTCTACTTGTGGGACTTCACCACATGTAGAAACAAATTTATACACTCTTTTCTGATCTTGAGAAGCTATATAAACTTGTCTTTCAACTGTTTTACAGTTGAATACTACTTTTCAGTGAATTCTAGTGGGATGAAACACTGTTTTCTTGTGAAGTAACTCTATTTCAAGGATTTCTGTAGTGTATAACATCCTTTCTAGACTAGAAACTTACATTTTGATGTCTTTTACTCTTGTTCTCACACAATTCTATGATATTCATGAGTATTTTCTCTGAATTACTACTGATTTCTAGCTGTTTCCTATAATGGGCCTTATTTTCTACTTGTGGGACTTCACCACATGTACAAACAACTTTATACAGTCTTCTGTGGACTTGCGAAGCTATATACACTTGTCTTTCCACTGTTTTACAGTTGAACAATACTTTTCAGTGAATTCTAGTGGGTTGAAACACTGTTTTCTTGTGAAGTAACTCTATTTCAAGGGTTTCTGTAGTGTATAACCTCCTTTCTAGACTAGAAACTTACATTTTGATGTCTTTTCACTTGTTCTCTCACAATTCTATGATATTCATTAGTATTTCCTCTGAATTACTACTGATTTCTAGCTGTTTCCTATAATGGGCCTTCTGCTCTACTTGTGGGACTTCACCACATGTAGAAACAACTTTATACAGTCTTCTGTGGACTTGCGAAGCTATATAAACTTGTCTTTCAACTGTTTTACAGTTAAATACTACTTTTCAGTGCATTCTGGTGGTTTGAAACATTGGTTTCAGGTGAACTAACTCTATTTCAAGGATTTCTGCAGTGTACAACATCCTTTCTAGACTAGAGACTTACATTTTGATGTCTTTTACTCTTGTTCTCTCTCTATTCTGTGATATTCATTAGTATTTGCTCTGAATGACTACTGATTTCTAGCTGTTTCTTATAATGGGCCTTCTTTTCTACTTGTGGGACTTCACCACATGTAGAAACAACTTTATACACTCTTCCCTGAACTTGAGAAGCTATATACACTTGTCTTTCAACTGTTTTACAGTTGAATACTACTTTTCAGTGAATTCTAGTGGGTTGAAACACTGTTCTCTTGTGAAGTAACTCTATTTCAAGGATTTCTGTAGTGTATAACATCCTTTCTAGACTACAAACTTACATTTTGATGTCTTTTACACTTCTTCTCACACAATTCTATGATATTCATGAGTATTTTCTCTGAATTACTACTGATTTCTAGCTCTTTCCTATAATGGGCCTTCTGGGCTACTTGTGGGAGTTCACCACATGTAGAAACAACTTTATACAGTCTTCTGTGGACTTGCGAAGCTATATAAACTTGTCTTTCAACTGTTTTACAGTTAAATACTACTTTTCAGTGCATTCTGGTGGTTTGAAACACTGGTTTCATGTGAACTAACTCTATTTCAAGGATTTCTGCAGTGTACAACATCCTTTCTAGACTAGAGACTTACATTTTGATGTCTTTTACTCTTGTTCTCTCTCTATTCTGTGATATTCATTAGTATTTGCTCTGAATGACTACTGATTTCTAGCTGTTTCCTATAATGGGCCTTCTTTTCTACTTGTGGGACTTCACCACATGTAGAAACAACTTTAAACACTCTTTTCTGATCTTGAGAAGCTATATACACTTGTCTTTCAACTGTTTTACAGTTGAATACTACTTTTCAGTGAATTCTAGTGGGTTGAAACACTGTTTTCTTGTGAAGTAACTCTATTTCAAGGATTTCTGTAGTGTATAACATCCTTTCTAGACTAGAAACTTACATTTTGATGTCTTTTACACTTGTTCTCACACAATTCTATGATATTCATTAGTATTTCCTCAGAATTACTACTGATTTCTAGCTGTTTCCTATAATGGGCCTTCTGCTCTACTTGTGGGACTTCACCACATGTAGAAACAACTTTATACAGTCTTCTGTGGACTTGCGAATCTATATAAACTTGTCTTTCAACTGTTTTACAGTTAAATACTACTTTTCAGTGAATTCTAGTGGGTTGAAACACTGTTTTCTTGTGAAGTAACTCTATTTCAAGGATTTCTGTAGTGTATAACATCCTTTCTAGACTAGAAACTTACATTTTGATGTCTTTTACACTTGTTCTCACACAATTCTATGATATTCATTAGTATTTCCTCTGAATTACTACTGATTTCTAGCTGTTTCCTATAATGGGCCTTCTGCTCTACTTGTGGGACTTCACCACATGTAGAAACAACTTTATACAGTCTTCTGTGGACTTGCGAAGCTATATAAACTTGTCTTTCAACAGTTTTACAGTTAAATACTACTTTTCAGTGCATTCTGGTGGTTTGAAACATTGGTTTCAGGTGAACTAACTCTATTTCAAGGATTTCTGCAGTGTACAACATCCTTTCTAGACTAGAGACTTACATTTTGATGTCTTTTACTCTTGTTCTCTCTCTATTCTGTGATATTCATTAGTATTTGCTCTGAATGACTACTGATTTCTAGCTGTTTCCTATAATGGGCCTTCTTTTCTACTTGTGGGACTTCACCACATGTAGAAACAACTTTATACACTCTTTTCTGATCTTGAGAAGCTATATACACTTGTCTTTCAACTGTTTTACAGTTGAATACTACTTTTCAGTGAATTCTAGTGGGTTGAAACACTGTTCTCTTGTGAAGTAACTCTATTTCAAGGATTTCTGTAGTGTATAACATCCTTTCTAGACTACAAACTTACATTTTGATGTCTTTTACACTTCTTCTCACACAATTCTATGATATTCATGAGTATTTTCTCTGAATTACTACTGATTTCTAGCTGTTTCCTATAATGGGCCTTCTGGGCTACTTGTGGGAGTTCACCACATGTAGAAACAACTTTATACAGTCTTCTGTGGACTTGTGAAGCTATATACACTTGTCTTTCAACTGTTTTACAGTTGAACACTACTTTTCAGTGAATTCTAGTGGGTTGAAACACTGTTTTCTTGTGAAGTAACTCTATTTCAAGGATTTCTGTAGTGTATAACATCCTTTCTAGACTAGAAACTTACATTTTGATGTCTTTTACACTTGTTCTCACACAATTCTATGATATTCATTAGTATTTCCTCTGAATTACTACTGATTTCTAGCTGTTTCCTATAATGGGCCTTCTGCTCTACTTGTGTGAGTTCACCACATGTAGAAACAACTTTATACAATCTTCTGTGGACTTGCGAAGCTATATAAACTTGTCTTTCAACTATTTTCCAGTTAAATACTACTTTTCAGTGCATTCTGGTGGTTTGAAACACTGGTTTCATGTGAACTAACTCTATTTCAAGGATTTCTGCAGTGTACAACATCCTTTCTAGACTAGAGACTTACATTTTGATGTCTTTTACTCTTGTTCTCTCTCTATTCTGTGATATTCATTAGAATTTGCTCTGAATGACTACTGATTTCTAGCTGTTTCCTATAATGGGCCTTCTATTCTACTTGTGGGACTTCACCACATGTAGAAACAACTTTATACACTCTTTTCTGATCTTGAGAAGCTACATACACTTGTCTTTCAACTGTTTTACAGTTGAATACTACTTTTCAGTGAATTCAAGTGGGATGAAACACTGTTTTCTTGTGAAGTAACTCTATTTCAAGGATTTCTGTAGTGTATAACATCCTTTCTAGACTAGAAACTTACATTTTGATGTCTTTTACTCTTGTTCTCACACAATTCTATGATATTCATTAGTATTTCCTCTGAATTACTACTGATTTCTAGCTGTTTCCTATAATGGGCCTTCTTTTCTACTTGTGGGACTTCACCAAATGTAGAAACAACTTTATACAGTCTTCTGTGGACTTGCGAAGCTATATACACTTGTCTTTCAACTGTTTTACAGTTGAACACTACTTTTCAGTGAATTCTAGTGGGTTGAAACACTGTTCTCTTGTGAAGTAACTCTATTTCAAGGATTTCTGTAGTGTATAACATCCTTTCTAGACTAGAAACTTACATTTTGATGTCTTTTACACTTGTTCTCACACAATTCTATGATATTCATTAGTATTTCCTCTGAATTACTA
Organism: Cnephaeus nilssonii; assembly: GCF_951640355.1. NCBI lineage: Eukaryota > Metazoa > Chordata > Mammalia > Chiroptera > Vespertilionidae > Cnephaeus > Cnephaeus nilssonii. The sequence continues at coordinate 202,021 of NW_027645430.1, read as the reverse complement.
CTGATTTCTAGCTGTTTCCTGTAATGGGCCTTCTGCTCTACTTGTGTGAGTTCACCACATGTAGAAACAACTTTATACAATCTTCTGTGGACTTGCGAAGCTATATAAACTTGTCTTTCAACTGTTTTACAGTTAAATACTACTTTTCAGTGCATTCTGGTGGTTTGAAACACTGGTTTCATGTGAACTAACTCTATTTCAAGGATTTCTGCAGTGTACAACATCCTTTCTAGACTAGAGACTTACATTTTGATGTCTTTTACTCTTGTTCTCTCTCTATTCTGTGATATTCATTAGTATTTGCTCTGAATGACTACTGATTTCTAGCTGTTTCCTATAATGGGCCTTCTTTTCTACTTGTGGGACTTCACCACATGTAGAAACAAATTTATACACTCTTTTCTGATCTAGAGAAGCTATATACACTTGTCTTTCAACTGTTTTACAGTTGAACACTACTTTTCAGTGAATTCTAGTGGGTTGAAACACTGTTTTCTTGTGAAGTAACTCTATTTCAAGGATTTCTGTAGTGTATAACATCCTTTCTAGACTAGAAACTTACATTTTGATGTCTTTTACACTTGTTCTCACACAATTCTATGATATTCATTAGTATTTCCTCAGAATTACTACTGATTTCTAGCTGTTTCCTAAATGGGCCTTATTTTCTACTTGTGGGACTTCACCACATGTAGAAACAACTTTATACAGTCTTCTGTGGACTTGCGAAGCTATATAAACTTGTCTTTCAACTGTTTTACAGTTAAATACTACTTTTCAGTGCATTCTGGTGGTTTGAAACATTGGTTTCAGGTGAACTAACTCTATTTCAAGGATTTCTGCAGTGTACAACATCCTTTCTAGACTAGAGACTTACATTTTGATGTCTTTTACTCTTGTTCTCTCTCTATTCTGTGATATTCATTAGTATTTGCTCTGAATGACTACTGATTTCTAGCTGTTTCCTATAATGGGCCTTCTTTTCTACTTGTGGGACTTCACCACATGTAGAAAAAAATTTATACACTCTTTTCTGATCTTGAGAAGCTATATACACTTGTCTTTCAACTGTTTTACAGTTGAATACTACTTTTCAGTGAATTCTAGTGGGTTGAAACACTGTTCTCTTGTGAAGTAACTCTATTTCAAGGATTTCTGTAGTGTATAACATCCTTTCTAGACTACAAACTTACATTTTGATGTCTTTTACACTTCTCACACAATTCTATGATATTCATGAGTATTTTCTCTGAATTACTACTGATTTCTAGCTGTTTCCTATAATGGGCCTTCTGCTCTACTTGTGGGACTTCACCACATGTAGAAACAACTTTATACAGTCTTCTGTGGACTTGCGAATCTATATAAACTTGTCTTTCAACTGTTTTACAGTTAAATACTACTTTTCAGTGCATTCTGGTGGTTTGAAACACTGGTTTCATGTGAACTAACTCTATTTCAAGGATTTCTGCAGTGTACAACATCCTTTCTAGACTAGAGACTTACATTTTGATGTCTTTTACTCTTGTTCTCTCTCTATTCTGTGATATTCATTAGAATTTGCTCTGAATGACTACTGATTTCTAGCTGTTTCCTATAATGGGCCTTCTATTCTACTTGTGGGACTTCACCACATGTAGAAACAACTTTATACACTCTTTTCTGATCTTGAGAAGCTACATACACTTGTCTTTCAACTGTTTTACAGTTGAATACTACTTTTCAGTGAATTCAAGTGGGATGAAACACTGTTTTCTTGTGAAGTAACTCTATTTCAAGGATTTCTGTAGTGTATAACATCCTTTCTAGACTAGAAACTTACATTTTGATGTCTTTTACTCTTGTTCTCACACAATTCTATGATATTCATTAGTATTTCCTCTGAATTACTACTGATTTCTAGCTGTTTCCTATAATGAGCCTTCTTTTCTACTTGTGGGACTTCACCAAATGTAGAAACAACTTTATACAGTCTTCTGTGGACTTGCGAAGCTATATACACTTGTCTTTCAACTGTTTTACAGTTGAACACTACTTTTCAGTGAATTCTAATGGGTTGAAACACTGTTCTCTTGTGAAGTAACTCTATTTCAAGGATTTCTGTAGTGTATAACATCCTTTCTAGACTAGAAACTTACATTTTGATGTCTTTTACACTTGTTCTCACACAATTCTATGATATTCATTAGTATTTCCTCTGAATTACTACTGATTTCTAGCTGTTTCCTATAATGGGCCTTCTGCTCTACTTGTGTGAGTTCACCACATGTAGAAACAACTTTATACAATCTTCTGTGGACTTGCGAAGCTATATAAACTTGTCTTTCAACTGTTTTACAGTTAAATACTACTTTTCAGTGCATTCTGGTGGTTTGAAACACTGGTTTCATGTGAACTAACTCTATTTCAAGGATTTCTGCAGTGTACAACATCCTTTCTAGACTAGAGACTTACATTTTGATGTCTTTTACTCTTGTTCTCTCTCTATTCTGTGATATTCATTAGTATTTGCTCTGAATGACTACTGATTTCTAGCTGTTTCCTATAATGGGCCTTCTTTTCTACTTGTGGGACTTCACCACATGTAGAAACAAATTTATACACTCTTTTCTGATCTAGAGAAGCTATATACACTTGTCTTTCAACTGTTTTACAGTTGAACACTACTTTTCAGTGAATTCTAGTGGGTTGAAACACTGTTTTCTTGTGAAGTAACTCTATTTCAAGGATTTCTGTAGTGTATAACATCCTTTCTAGACTAGAAACTTACATTTTGATGTCTTTTACACTTGTTCTCACACAATTCTATGATATTCATTAGTATTTCCTCAGAATTACTACTGATTTCTAGCTGTTTCCTAAATGGGCCTTATTTTCTACTTGTGGGACTTCACCACATGTAGAAACAACTTTATACAGTCTTCTGTGGACTTGCGAAGCTATATAAACTTGTCTTTCAACTGTTTTACAGTTAAATACTACTTTTCAGTGCATTCTGGTGGTTTGAAACATTGGTTTCAGGTGAACTAACTCTATTTCAAGGATTTCTGCAGTGTACAACATCCTTTCTAGACTAGAGACTTACATTTTGATGTCTTTTACTCTTGTTCTCTCTCTATTCTGTGATATTCATTAGTATTTGCTCTGAATGACTACTGATTTCTAGCTGTTTCCTATAATGGGCCTTCTTTTCTACTTGTGGGACTTCACCACATGTAGAAAAAAATTTATACACTCTTTTCTGATCTTGAGAAGCTATATACACTTGTCTTTCAACTGTTTTACAGTTGAATACTACTTTTCAGTGAATTCTAGTGGGTTGAAACACTGTTCTCTTGTGAAGTAACTCTATTTCAAGGATTTCTGTAGTGTATAACATCCTTTCTAGACTACAAACTTACATTTTGATGTCTTTTACACTTCTCACACAATTCTATGATATTCATGAGTATTTTCTCTGAATTACTACTGATTTCTAGCTGTTTCCTATAATGGGCCTTCTGCTCTACTTGTGGGACTTCACCACATGTAGAAACAACTTTATACAGTCTTCTGTGGACTTGCGAATCTATATAAACTTGTCTTTCAACTGTTTTACAGTTAAATACTACTTTTCAGTGCATTCTGGTGGTTTGAAACACTGGTTTCATGTGAACTAACTCTATTTCAAGGATTTCTGCAGTGTACAACATCCTTTCTAGACTAGAGACTTACATTTTGATGTCTTTTACTCTTGTTCTCTCTCCATTCTGTGATATTCATTAGTATTTGCTCTGAATGACTACTGATTTCTAGCTGTTTCCTATAATGGGCCTTCTTTTCTACTTGTGGGACTTCACCACATGTAGAAACAAATTTATACACTCTTTTCTGATCTTGAGAAGCTATATACACTTGTCTTTCAACTGTTTTACAGTTGAATACTACTTTTCAGTGAATTCTAGTGGGTTGAAACACTGTTCTCTTGTGAAGTAACTCTATTTCAAGGATTTCTGTAGTGTATAACATCCTTTCTAGACTACAAACTTACATTTTGATGTCTTTTACACTTGTTCTCACACAATTCTATGATATTCATTAGTATTTCCTCAGAATTACTACTGATTTCTAGCTGTTTCCTATAATGGGCCTTCTGCTCTACTTGTGTGAGTTCACCACATGTAGAAACAACTTTATACAATCTTCTGTGGACTTGCGAAGCTATATAAACTTGTCTTTCAACTGTTTTACAGTTAAATACTACTTTTCAGTGCATTCTGGTGGTTTGAAACACTGGTTTCATGTGAACTAACTCTATTTCAAGGATTTCTGCAGTGTACAACATCCTTTCTAGACTAGAGACTTACATTTTGATGTCTTTTACTCTTGTTCTCTCTCTATTCTGTGATATTCATTAGTATTTGCTCTGAATGACTACTGATTTCTAGCTGTTTCCTATAATGGGCCTTCTTTTCTACTTGTGGGACTTCACCACATGTAGAAACAAATTTATACACTCTTTTCTGATCTTGAGAAGCTATATACACTTGTCTTTCAACTGTTTTACAGTTGAATACTACTTTTCAGTGAATTCTAGTGGGTTGAAACACTGTTCTCTTGTGAAGTAACTCTATTTCAAGGATTTCTGTAGTGTATAACATCCTTTCTAGACTACAAACTTACATTTTGATGTCTTTTACACTTCTTCTTACACAATTCTATGATATTCATGAGTATTTTCTCTGAATTACTACTGATTTTTAGCTGTTTCCTATAATGGGCCTTCTGGTCTACTTGTGGGAGTTCACCACATGTAGAAACAACTTTATACAGTCTTCTGTGGACTTGCGAAGCTATATAAACTTGTCTTTCAACTGTTTTACAGTTAAATACTACTTTTCAGTGCATTCTGGTGGTTTGAAACACTGGTTTCATGTGAACTAACTCTATTTCAAGGATTTCTGCAGTGTACAACATCCTTTCTAGACTAGAGACTTACATTTTGATGTCTTTTACTCTTGTTCTCTCTCTATTCTGTGATATTCATTAGTATTTGCTCTGAATGACTACTGATTTCTAGCTGTTTCCTATAATGGGCCTTCTTTTCTACTTGTAGAACTTCACAACATGTAGAAACAACTTTATACACTCTTTTTCTGATCTTGAGAAGCTATATACACTTGTCTTTCAACTGTTTTACAGTTGAATACTACTTTTCAGTGAATTCTAGTGGGTTGAAACACTGTTTTCTTGTGAAGTAACTCTATTTCAAGGATTTCTGTAGTGTATAACATCCTTTCTAGACTAGAAACTTACATTTTGATGTCTTTTACTCTTGTTCTCACACAATTCTATGATATTCATGAGTATTTTCTCTGAATTACTACTGATTTCTAGCTGTTTCCTATAATGGGCCTTCTTTTCTACTTGTGGGACTTCACCACATGTAGAAAAAACTTTATACAGTCTTCTGTGGACTTGCGAAGCTATATACACTTGTCTCTCAACTGTTTTACAGTTGAACACTACTTTTCAGTGAATTCTAGTGGGTTGAAACACTGTTTTCTTGTGAAGTAACTCTATTTCAAGGATTTCTGTAGTGTATAACATCCTTTCTACACTAGAAACTTACATTTTGATGTCTTTTACACTTGTTCTCACACAATTCTATGATATTCATTAGTATTTCCTCTGAATGACTACTGATTTCTAGCTGTTTCCTATAATGGGCCTTCTTTTCTACTTGTGGGACTTCACCACATGTAGAAACAACTTTATACACTCTTTTCTGATCTTGAGAAGCTATATACACTTGTCTTTCAACTGTTTTACAGTTGAATACTACTTTTCAGTGCATTCTGGTGGTTTGAAACACTGGTTTCATGTGAACTAACTCTATTTCAAGGATTTCTGCAGTGTACAACATCCTTTCTAGACTAGAGACTTACATTTTGATGTCTTTTACTCTTGTTCTCTCTCTATTCTGTGATATTCATTAGTATTTGCTCTGAATGACTACTGATTTCTAGCTGTTTCCTATAATGGGCCTTCTTTTCTACTTGTGGGACTTCACCACATGTAGAAACAAATTTATACACTCTTTTCTGATCTTGAGAAGCTATATACACTTGTCTTTCAACTGTTTTACAGTTGAATACTACTTTTCAGTGAATTCTAGTGGGTTGAAACACTGTTCTCTTGTGAAGTAACTCTATTTCAAGGATTTCTGTAGTGTATAACATCCTTTCTAGACTACAAACTTACATTTTGATGTCTTTTACACTTCTTCTTACACAATTCTATGATATTCATGAGTATTTTCTCTGAATTACTACTGATTTCTAGCTGTTCCCTATAATGGGCCTTCTGGGCTACTTGTGGGAGTTCACCACATGTAGGAACAACTTTATACAGTCTTCTGTGGACTTGCGAAGCTATATAAACTTGTCTTTCAACTGTTTTACAGTTAAATACTACTTTTCAGTGCATTCTGGTGGTTTGAAACACTGGTTTCATGTGAACTAACTCTATTTCAAGGATTTCTGCAGTGTACATCATTTTTTCTAGACTAGAGACTTACATTTTGATGTCTTTTACTCTTGTTCTCTCTCTATTCTATGATATTCATTAATATTTGCTCTGAATGACTACTGATTTCTAGCTGTTTCCTATAATGGGCCTTCTTTTCTACTTGTGGGACTTCACCACATGTAGAAACAAATTTATACACTCTTCCCTGAACTTGAGAAGCTATATACACTTGTCTTTCAACTGTTTTACAGTTGAATACTACTTTTCAGTGAATTCTAGTGGGATGAAACACTGTTTTCTTGTGAAGTAACTCTATTTCAAGGATTTCTGTAGTGTATAACATCCTTTCTAGACTAGAAACTTACATTTTGATGTCTTTTACTCTTGTTCTCACACAATTCTATGATATTCATGAGTATTTTCTCTGAATTACTACTGATTTCTAGCTGTTTCCTATAATGGGCCTTCTTTTCTACTTGTGGGACTTCACCACATGTAGAAAAAACTTTATACAGTCTTCTGTGGACTTGCGAAGCTATATACACTTGTCTCTCAACTGTTTTACAGTTGAACACTACTTTTCAGTGAATTCTAGTGGGTTGAAACACTGTTTTCTTGTGAAGTAACTCTATTTCAAGGATTTCTGTAGTGTATAACATCCTCTCTAGACTAGAAACTTACATTTTGATGTCTTTTACTCTTGTTCTCTCTCTATTCTGTGATATTCATTAGTATTTGCTCTGAATGACTACTGATTTCTAGCTGTTTCCTATAATGGGCCTTCTTTTCTACTTGTGGGACTTCACCACATGTAGAAACAAATTTATACACTCTTTTCTGATCTTGAGAAGCTATATACACTTGTCTTTCAACTGTTTTACAGTTGAATACTACTTTTCAGTGAATTCTACTGGGATGAAACACTGTTTTCTTGTGAAGTAACTCTATTTCAAGGATTTCTGTAGTGTATAACATCCTTTCAAGACTAGAAACTTACATTTTGATGTCTTTTACTCTTGTTCTCACACAATTCTATGATATTCATGAGTATTTTCTCTGAATTACTACTGATTTCTAGCTGTTTCCTATAATGGGCCTTATTTTCTACTTGTGGGACTTCACCACATGTACAAACAACTTTATACAGTCTTCTGTGGACTTGCGAAGCTATATACACTTGTCTTTCCACTGTTTTACAGTTGAACAATACTTTTCAGTGAATTCTAGTGGGTTGAAACACTGTTTTCTTGTGAAGTAACTCTATTTCAAGGGTTTCTGTAGTGTATAACCTCCTTTCTAGACTAGAAACTTACATTTTGATGTCTTTTACACTTGTTCTCTCACAATTCTATGATATTCATTAGTATTTCCTCTGAATTACTACTGATTTCTAGCTGTTTCCTATAATGGGCCTTCTGCTCTACTTGTGGGACTTCACCACATGTAGAAACAACTTTATACAGTCTTCTGTGGACTTGCGAAGCTATATAAACTTGTCTTTCAACTGTTTTACAGTTAAATACTACTTTTCAGTGCATTCTGGTGGTTTGAAACATTGGTTTCAGGTGAACTAACTCTATTTCAAGGATTTCTGCAGTGTACAACATCCTTTCTAGACTAGAGACTTACATTTTGATGTCTTTTACTCTTGTTCTCTCTCTATTCTGTGATATTCATTAGTATTTGCTCTGAATGACTACTGATTTCTAGCTGTTTCTTATAATGGGCCTTCTTTTCTACTTGTGGGACTTCACCACATGTAGAAACAACTTTATACACTCTTCCCTGAACTTGAGAAGCTATATACACTTGTCTTTCAACTGTTTTACAGTTGAATACTACTTTTCAGTGAATTCTAGTGGGTTGAAACACTGTTCTCTTGTGAAGTAACTCTATTTCAAGGATTTCTGTAGTGTATAACATCCTTTCTAGACTACAAACTTACATTTTGATGTCTTTTACACTTCTTCTCACACAATTCTATGATATTCATGAGTATTTTCTCTGAATTACTACTGATTTCTAGCTGTTTCCTATAATGGGCCTTCTGGGCTACTTGTGGGAGTTCACCACATGTAGAAACAACTTTATACAGTCTTCTGTGGACTTGCGAAGCTATATAAACTTGTCTTTCAACTGTTTTACAGTTAAATACTACTTTTCAGTGCATTCTGGTGGTTTGAAACACTGGTTTCATGTGAACTAACTCTATTTCAAGGATTTCTGCAGTGTACAACATCCTTTCTAGACTAGAGACTTACATTTTGATGTCTTTTACTCTTGTTCTCTCTCTATTCTGTGATATTCATTAGTATTTGCTCTGAATGACTACTGATTTCTAGCTGTTTCCTATAATGGGCCTTCTTTTCTACTTGTGGGACTTCACCACATGTAGAAACAACTTTAAACACTCTTTTCTGATCTTGAGAAGCTATATACACTTGTCTTTCAACTGTTTTACAGTTGAATACTACTTTTCAGTGAATTCTAGTGGGTTGAAACACTGTTTTCTTGTGAAGTAACTCTATTTCAAGGATTTCTGTAGTGTATAACATCCTTTCTAGACTAGAAACTTACATTTTGATGTCTTTTACACTTGTTCTCACACAATTCTATGATATTCATTAGTATTTCCTCAGAATTACTACTGATTTCTAGCTGTTTCCTATAATGGGCCTTCTGCTCTACTTGTGGGACTTCACCACATGTAGAAACAACTTTATACAGTCTTCTGTGGACTTGCGAATCTATATAAACTTGTCTTTCAACTGTTTTACAGTTAAATACTACTTTTCAGTGAATTCTAGTGGGTTGAAACACTGTTTTCTTGTGAAGTAACTCTATTTCAAGGATTTCTGTAGTGTATAACATCCTTTCTAGACTAGAAACTTACATTTTGATGTCTTTTACACTTGTTCTCACACAATTCTATGATATTCATTAGTATTTCCTCTGAATTACTACTGATTTCTAGCTGTTTCCTATAATGGGCCTTCTGCTCTACTTGTGGGACTTCACCACATGTAGAAACAACTTTATACAGTCTTCTGTGGACTTGCGAAGCTATATAAACTTGTCTTTCAACAGTTTTACAGTTAAATACTACTTTTCAGTGCATTCTGGTGGTTTGAAACATTGGTTTCAGGTGAACTAACTCTATTTCAAGGATTTCTGCAGTGTACAACATCCTCTCTAGACTAGAGACTTACATTTTGATGTCTTTTACTCTTGTTCTCTCTCTATTCTGTGATATTCATTAGTATTTGCTCTGAATGACTACTGATTTCTAGCTGTTTCCTATAATGGGCCTTCTTTTCTACTTGTGGGACTTCACCACATGTAGAAACAACTTTATACACTCTTTTCTGATCTTGAGAAGCTATATACACTTGTCTTTCAACTGTTTTACAGTTGAATACTACTTTTCAGTGAATTCTAGTGGGTTGAAACACTGTTCTCTTGTGAAGTAACTCTATTTCAAGGATTTCTGTAGTGTATAACATCCTTTCTAGACTACAAACTTACATTTTGATGTCTTTTACACTTCTTCTCACACAATTCTATGATATTCATGAGTATTTTCTCTGAATTACTACTGATTTCTAGCTGTTTCCTATAATGGGCCTTCTGGGCTACTTGTGGGAGTTCACCACATGTAGAAACAACTTTATACAGTCTTCTGTGGACTTGCGAAGCTATATACACTTGTCTTTCAACTGTTTTACAGTTGAACACTACTTTTCAGTGAATTCTAGTGGGTTGAAACACTGTTTTCTTGTGAAGTAACTCTATTTCAAGGATTTCTGTAGTGTATAACATCCTTTCTAGACTAGAAACTTACATTTTGATGTCTTTTACACTTGTTCTCACACAATTCTATGATATTCATTAGTATTTCCTCTGAATTACTACTGATTTCTAGCTGTTTCCTATAATGGGCCTTCTGCTCTACTTGTGTGAGTTCACCACATGTAGAAACAACTTTATACAATCTTCTGTGGACTTGCGAAGCTATATAAACTTGTCTTTCAACTATTTTACAGTTAAATACTACTTTTCAGTGCATTCTGGTGGTTTGAAACACTGGTTTCATGTGAACTAACTCTATTTCAAGGATTTCTGCAGTGTACAACATCCTTTCTAGACTAGAGACTTACATTTTGATGTCTTTTACTCTTGTTCTCTCTCTATTCTGTGATATTCATTAGAATTTGCTCTGAATGACTACTGATTTCTAGCTGTTTCCTATAATGGGCCTTCTATTCTACTTGTGGGACTTCACCACATGTAGAAACAACTTTATACACTCTTTTCTGATCTTGAGAAGCTACATACACTTGTCTTTCAACTGTTTTACAGTTGAATACTACTTTTCAGTGAATTCAAGTGGGATGAAACACTGTTTTCTTGTGAAGTAACTCTATTTCAAGGATTTCTGTAGTGTATAACATCCTTTCTAGACTAGAAACTTACATTTTGATGTCTTTTACACTTGTTCTCACACAATTCTATGATATTCATTAGTATTTCCTCTGAATTACTACTGATTTCTAGCTGTTTCCTATAATGGGCCTTCTTTTCTACTTGTGGGACTTCACCAAATGTAGAAACAACTTTATACAGTCTTCTGTGGACTTGCGAAGCTATATACACTTGTCTTTCAACTGTTTTACAGTTGAACACTACTTTTCAGTGAATTCTAGTGGGTTGAAACACTGTTCTCTTGTGAAGTAACTCTATTTCAAGGATTTCTGTAGTGTATAACATCCTTTCTAGACTAGAAACTTACATTTTGATGTCTTTTACACTTGTTCTCACACAATTCTATGATATTCATTAGTATTTCCTCTGAATTACTACTGATTTCTAGCTGTTTCCTATAATGGGCCTTCTGCTCTACTTGTGTGAGTTCACCACATGTAGAAACAACTTTATACAATCTTCTGTGGACTTGCGAAGCTATATAAACTTGTCTTTCAACTATTTTCCAGTTAAATACTACTTTTCAGTGCATTCTGGTGGTTTGAAACACTGGTTTCATGTGAACTAACTCTATTTCAAGGATTTCTGCAGTGTACAACATCCTTTCTAGACTAGAGACTTACATTTTGATGTCTTTTACTCTTGTTCTCTCTCTATTCTGTGATATTCATTAGAATTTGCTCTGAATGACTACTGATTTCTAGCTGTTTCCTATAATGGGCCTTCTATTCTACTTGTGGGACTTCACCACATGTAGAAACAACTTTATACACTCTTTTCTGATCTTGAGAAGCTACATACACTTGTCTTTCAACTGTTTTACAGTTGAATACTACTTTTCAGTGAATTCAAGTGGGATGAAACACTGTTTTCTTGTGAAGTAACTCTATTTCAAGGATTTCTGTAGTGTATAACATCCTTTCTAGACTAGAAACTTACATTTTGATGTCTTTTACTCTTGTTCTCACACAATTCTATGATATTCATTAGTATTTCCTCTGAATTACTACTGATTTCTAGCTGTTTCCTATAATGGGCCTTCTTTTCTACTTGTGGGACTTCACCAAATGTAGAAACAACTTTATACAGTCTTCTGTGGACTTGCGAAGCTATATACACTTGTCTTTCAACTGTTTTACAGTTGAACACTACTTTTCAGTGAATTCTAGTGGGTTGAAACACTGTTCTCTTGTGAAGTAACTCTATTTCAAGGATTTCTGTAGTGTATAACATCCTTTCTAGACTAGAAACTTACATTTTGATGTCTTTTACACTTGTTCTCACACAATTCTATGATATTCATTAGTATTTCCTCTGAATTACTACTGATTTCTAGCTGTTTCCTGTAATGGGCCTTCTGCTCTACTTGTGTGAGTTCAGCACATGTAGAAACAACTTTATACAATCTTCTGTGGACTTGCGAAGCTATATAAACTTGTCTTTCAACTGTTTTACAGTTAAATACTACTTTTCAGTGCATTCTGGTGGTTTGAAACACTGGTTTCATGTGAACTAACTCTATTTCAAGGATTTCTGCAGTGTACAACATCCTTTCTAGACTAGAGACTTACATTTTGATGTCTTTTACTCTTGTTCTCTCTCTATTCTGTGATATTCATTAGTATTTGCTCTGAATGACTACTGATTTCTAGCTGTTTCCTATAATGGGCCTTCTTTTCTACTTGTGGGACTTCACCACATGTAGAAACAAATTTATACACTCTTTTCTGATCTAGAGAAGCTATATACACTTGTCTTTCAACTGTTTTACAGTTGAACACTACTTTTCAGTGAATTCTAGTGGGTTGAAACACTGTTTTCTTGTGAAGTAACTCTATTTCAAGGATTTCTGTAGTGTATAACATCCTTTCTAGACTAGAAACTTACATTTTGATGTCTTTTACACTTGTTCTCACACAATTCTATGATATTCATTAGTATTTCCTCAGAATTACTACTGATTTCTAGCTGTTTCCTAAATGGGCCTTATTTTCTACTTGTGGGACTTCACCACATGTAGAAACAACTTTATACAGTCTTCTGTGGACTTGCGAAGCTATATAAACTTGTCTTTCAACTGTTTTACAGTTAAATACTACTTTTCAGTGCATTCTGGTGGTTTGAAACATTGGTTTCAGGTGAACTAACTCTATTTCAAGGATTTCTGCAGTGTACAACATCCTTTCTAGACTAGAGACTTACATTTTGATGTCTTTTACTCTTGTTCTCTCTCTATTCTGTGATATTCATTAGTATTTGCTCTGAATGACTACTGATTTCTAGCTGTTTCCTATAATGGGCCTTCTTTTCTACTTGTGGGACTTCACCACATGTAGAAAAAAATTTATACACTCTTTTCTGATCTTGAGAAGCTATATACACTTGTCTTTCAACTGTTTTACAGTTGAATACTACTTTTCAGTGAATTCTAGTGGGTTGAAACACTGTTCTCTTGTGAAGTAACTCTATTTCAAGGATTTCTGTAGTGTATAACATCCTTTCTAGACTACAAACTTACATTTTGATGTCTTTTACACTTCTCACACAATTCTATGATATTCATGAGTATTTTCTCTGAATTACTACTGATTTCTAGCTGTTTCCTATAATGGGCCTTCTGCTCTACTTGTGGGACTTCACCACATGTAGAAACAACTTTATACAGTCTTCTGTGGACTTGCGAATCTATATAAACTTGTCTTTCAACTGTTTTACAGTTAAATACTACTTTTCAGTGCATTCTGGTGGTTTGAAACACTGGTTTCATGTGAACTAACTCTATTTCAAGGATTTCTGCAGTGTACAACATCCTTTCTAGACTAGAGACTTACATTTTGATGTCTTTTACTCTTGTTCTCTCTCCATTCTGTGATATTCATTAGTATTTGCTCTGAATGACTACTGATTTCTAGCTGTTTCCTATAATGGGCCTTCTTTTCTACTTGTGGGACTTCACCACATGTAGAAACAAATTTATACACTCTTTTCTGATCTTGAGAAGCTATATACACTTGTCTTTCAACTGTTTTACAGTTGAATACTACTTTTCAGTGAATTCTAGTGGGTTGAAACACTGTTCTCTTGTGAAGTAACTCTATTTCAAGGATTTCTGTAGTGTATAACATCCTTTCTAGACTACAAACTTACATTTTGATGTCTTTTACACTTGTTCTCACACAATTCTATGATATTCATTAGTATTTCCTCAGAATTACTACTGATTTCTAGCTGTTTCCTATAATGGGCCTTCTGCTCTACTTGTGTGAGTTCACCACATGTAGAAACAACTTTATACAATCTTCTGTGGACTTGCGAAGCTATATAAACTTGTCTTTCAACTGTTTTACAGTTAAATACTACTTTTCAGTGCATTCTGGTGGTTTGAAACACTGGTTTCATGTGAACTAACTCTATTTCAAGGATTTCTGCAGTGTACAACATCCTTTCTAGACTAGAGACTTACATTTTGATGTCTTTTACTCTTGTTCTCTCTCTATTCTGTGATATTCATTAGTATTTGCTCTGAATGACTACTGATTTCTAGCTGTTTCCTATAATGGGCCTTCTTTTCTACTTGTGGGACTTCACCACATGTAGAAACAAATTTATACACTCTTTTCTGATCTTGAGAAGCTATATACACTTGTCTTTCAACTGTTTTACAGTTGAATACTACTTTTCAGTGAATTCTAGTGGGTTGAAACACTGTTCTCTTGTGAAGTAACTCTATTTCAAGGATTTCTGTAGTGTATAACATCCTTTCTAGACTACAAACTTACATTTTGATGTCTTTTACACTTCTTCTTACACAATTCTATGATATTCATGAGTATTTTCTCTGAATTACTACTGATTTTTAGCTGTTTCCTATAATGGGCCTTCTGGTCTACTTGTGGGAGTTCACCACATGTAGAAACAACTTTATACAGTCTTCTGTGGACTTGCGAAGCTATATAAACTTGTCTTTCAACTGTTTTACAGTTAAATACTACTTTTCAGTGCATTCTGGTGGTTTGAAACACTGGTTTCATGTGAACTAACTCTATTTCAAGGATTTCTGCAGTGTACAACATCCTTTCTAGACTAGAGACTTACATTTTGATGTCTTTTACTCTTGTTCTCTCTCTATTCTGTGATATTCATTAGTATTTGCTCTGAATGACTACTGATTTCTAGCTGTTTCCTATAATGGGCCTTCTTTTCTACTTGTAGAACTTCACAACATGTAGAAACAACTTTATACACTCTTTTTCTGATCTTGAGAAGCTATATACACTTGTCTTTCAACTGTTTTACAGTTGAATACTACTTTTCAGTGAATTCTAGTGGGTTGAAACACTGTTTTCTTGTGAAGTAACTCTATTTCAAGGATTTCTGTAGTGTATAACATCCTTTCTAGACTAGAAACTTACATTTTGATGTCTTTTACTCTTGTTCTCACACAATTCTATGATATTCATGAGTATTTTCTCTGAATTACTACTGATTTCTAGCTGTTTCCTATAATGGGCCTTCTTTTCTACTTGTGGGACTTCACCACATGTAGAAAAAACTTTATACAGTCTTCTGTGGACTTGCGAAGCTATATACACTTGTCTCTCAACTGTTTTACAGTTGAACACTACTTTTCAGTGAATTCTAGTGGGTTGAAACACTGTTTTCTTGTGAAGTAACTCTATTTCAAGGATTTCTGTAGTGTATAACATCCTTTCTACACTAGAAACTTACATTTTGATGTCTTTTACACTTGTTCTCACACAATTCTATGATATTCATTAGTATTTCCTCTGAATGACTACTGATTTCTAGCTGTTTCCTATAATGGGCCTTCTTTTCTACTTGTGGGACTTCACCACATGTAGAAACAACTTTATACACTCTTTTCTGATCTTGAGAAGCTATATACACTTGTCTTTCAACTGTTTTACAGTTGAATACTACTTTTCAGTGCATTCTGGTGGTTTGAAACACTGGTTTCATGTGAACTAACTCTATTTCAAGGATTTCTGCAGTGTACAACATCCTTTCTAGACTAGAGACTTACATTTTGATGTCTTTTACTCTTGTTCTCTCTCTATTCTGTGATATTCATTAGTATTTGCTCTGAATGACTACTGATTTCTAGCTGTTTCCTATAATGGGCCTTCTTTTCTACTTGTGGGACTTCACCACATGTAGAAACAAATTTATACACTCTTTTCTGATCTTGAGAAGCTATATACACTTGTCTTTCAACTGTTTTACAGTTGAATACTACTTTTCAGTGAATTCTAGTGGGTTGAAACACTGTTCTCTTGTGAAGTAACTCTATTTCAAGGATTTCTGTAGTGTATAACATCCTTTCTAGACTACAAACTTACATTTTGATGTCTTTTACACTTCTTCTTACACAATTCTATGATATTCATGAGTATTTTCTCTGAATTACTACTGATTTCTAGCTGTTCCCTATAATGGGCCTTCTGGGCTACTTGTGGGAGTTCACCACATGTAGGAACAACTTTATACAGTCTTCTGTGGACTTGCGAAGCTATATAAACTTGTCTTTCAACTGTTTTACAGTTAAATACTACTTTTCAGTGCATTCTGGTGGTTTGAAACACTGGTTTCATGTGAACTAACTCTATTTCAAGGATTTCTGCAGTGTACATCATTTTTTCTAGACTAGAGACTTACATTTTGATGTCTTTTACTCTTGTTCTCTCTCTATTCTATGATATTCATTAATATTTGCTCTGAATGACTACTGATTTCTAGCTGTTTCCTATAATGGGCCTTCTTTTCTACTTGTGGGACTTCACCACATGTAGAAACAAATTTATACACTCTTCCCTGAACTTGAGAAGCTATATACACTTGTCTTTCAACTGTTTTACAGTTGAATACTACTTTTCAGTGAATTCTAGTGGGATGAAACACTGTTTTCTTGTGAAGTAACTCTATTTCAAGGATTTCTGTAGTGTATAACATCCTTTCTAGACTAGAAACTTACATTTTGATGTCTTTTACTCTTGTTCTCACACAATTCTATGATATTCATGAGTATTTTCTCTGAATTACTACTGATTTCTAGCTGTTTCCTATAATGGGCCTTCTTTTCTACTTGTGGGACTTCACCACATGTAGAAAAAACTTTATACAGTCTTCTGTGGACTTGCGAAGCTATATACACTTGTCTCTCAACTGTTTTACAGTTGAACACTACTTTTCAGTGAATTCTAGTGGGTTGAAACACTGTTTTCTTGTGAAGTAACTCTATTTCAAGGATTTCTGTAGTGTATAACATCCTCTCTAGACTAGAAACTTACATTTTGATGTCTTTTACTCTTGTTCTCTCTCTATTCTGTGATATTCATTAGTATTTGCTCTGAATGACTACTGATTTCTAGCTGTTTCCTATAATGGGCCTTCTTTTCTACTTGTGGGACTTCACCACATGTAGAAACAAATTTATACACTCTTTTCTGATCTTGAGAAGCTATATACACTTGTCTTTCAACTGTTTTACAGTTGAATACTACTTTTCAGTGAATTCTACTGGGATGAAACACTGTTTTCTTGTGAAGTAACTCTATTTCAAGGATTTCTGTAGTGTATAACATCCTTTCAAGACTAGAAACTTACATTTTGATGTCTTTTACTCTTGTTCTCACACAATTCTATGATATTCATGAGTATTTTCTCTGAATTACTACTGATTTCTAGCTGTTTCCTATAATGGGCCTTATTTTCTACTTGTGGGACTTCACCACATGTACAAACAACTTTATACAGTCTTCTGTGGACTTGCGAAGCTATATACACTTGTCTTTCCACTGTTTTACAGTTGAACAATACTTTTCAGTGAATTCTAGTGGGTTGAAACACTGTTTTCTTGTGAAGTAACTCTATTTCAAGGGTTTCTGTAGTGTATAACCTCCTTTCTAGACTAGAAACTTACATTTTGATGTCTTTTACACTTGTTCTCTCACAATTCTATGATATTCATTAGTATTTCCTCTGAATTACTACTGATTTCTAGCTGTTTCCTATAATGGGCCTTCTGCTCTACTTGTGGGACTTCACCACATGTAGAAACAACTTTATACAGTCTTCTGTGGACTTGCGAAGCTATATAAACTTGTCTTTCAACTGTTTTACAGTTAAATACTACTTTTCAGTGCATTCTGGTGGTTTGAAACATTGGTTTCAGGTGAACTAACTCTATTTCAAGGATTTCTGCAGTGTACAACATCCTTTCTAGACTAGAGACTTACATTTTGATGTCTTTTACTCTTGTTCTCTCTCTATTCTGTGATATTCATTAGTATTTGCTCTGAATGACTACTGATTTCTAGCTGTTTCTTATAATGGGCCTTCTTTTCTACTTGTGGGACTTCACCACATGTAGAAACAACTTTATACACTCTTCCCTGAACTTGAGAAGCTATATACACTTGTCTTTCAACTGTTTTACAGTTGAATACTACTTTTCAGTGAATTCTAGTGGGTTGAAACACTGTTCTCTTGTGAAGTAACTCTATTTCAAGGATTTCTGTAGTGTATAACATCCTTTCTAGACTACAAACTTACATTTTGATGTCTTTTACACTTCTTCTCACACAATTCTATGATATTCATGAGTATTTTCTCTGAATTACTACTGATTTCTAGCTGTTTCCTATAATGGGCCTTCTGGGCTACTTGTGGGAGTTCACCACATGTAGAAACAACTTTATACAGTCTTCTGTGGACTTGCGAAGCTATATAAACTTGTCTTTCAACTGTTTTACAGTTAAATACTACTTTTCAGTGCATTCTGGTGGTTTGAAACACTGGTTTCATGTGAACTAACTCTATTTCAAGGATTTCTGCAGTGTACAACATCCTTTCTAGACTAGAGACTTACATTTTGATGTCTTTTACTCTTGTTCTCTCTCTATTCTGTGATATTCATTAGTATTTGCTCTGAATGACTACTGATTTCTAGCTGTTTCCTATAATGGGCCTTCTTTTCTACTTGTGGGACTTCACCACATGTAGAAACAACTTTAAACACTCTTTTCTGATCTTGAGAAGCTATATACACTTGTCTTTCAACTGTTTTACAGTTGAATACTACTTTTCAGTGAATTCTAGTGGGTTGAAACACTGTTTTCTTGTGAAGTAACTCTATTTCAAGGATTTCTGTAGTGTATAACATCCTTTCTAGACTAGAAACTTACATTTTGATGTCTTTTACACTTGTTCTCACACAATTCTATGATATTCATTAGTATTTCCTCAGAATTACTACTGATTTCTAGCTGTTTCCTATAATGGGCCTTCTGCTCTACTTGTGGGACTTCACCACATGTAGAAACAACTTTATACAGTCTTCTGTGGACTTGCGAATCTATATAAACTTGTCTTTCAACTGTTTTACAGTTAAATACTACTTTTCAGTGAATTCTAGTGGGTTGAAACACTGTTTTCTTGTGAAGTAACTCTATTTCAAGGATTTCTGTAGTGTATAACATCCTTTCTAGACTAGAAACTTACATTTTGATGTCTTTTACACTTGTTCTCACACAATTCTATGATATTCATTAGTATTTCCTCTGAATTACTACTGATTTCTAGCTGTTTCCTATAATGGGCCTTCTGCTCTACTTGTGGGACTTCACCACATGTAGAAACAACTTTATACAGTCTTCTGTGGACTTGCGAAGCTATATAAACTTGTCTTTCAACAGTTTTACAGTTAAATACTACTTTTCAGTGCATTCTGGTGGTTTGAAACATTGGTTTCAGGTGAACTAACTCTATTTCAAGGATTTCTGCAGTGTACAACATCCTCTCTAGACTAGAGACTTACATTTTGATGTCTTTTACTCTTGTTCTCTCTCTATTCTGTGATATTCATTAGTATTTGCTCTGAATGACTACTGATTTCTAGCTGTTTCCTATAATGGGCCTTCTTTTCTACTTGTGGGACTTCACCACATGTAGAAACAACTTTATACACTCTTTTCTGATCTTGAGAAGCTATATACACTTGTCTTTCAACTGTTTTACAGTTGAATACTACTTTTCAGTGAATTCTAGTGGGTTGAAACACTGTTCTCTTGTGAAGTAACTCTATTTCAAGGATTTCTGTAGTGTATAACATCCTTTCTAGACTACAAACTTACATTTTGATGTCTTTTACACTTCTTCTCACACAATTCTATGATATTCATGAGTATTTTCTCTGAATTACTACTGATTTCTAGCTGTTTCCTATAATGGGCCTTCTGGGCTACTTGTGGGAGTTCACCACATGTAGAAACAACTTTATACAGTCTTCTGTGGACTTGCGAAGCTATATACACTTGTCTTTCAACTGTTTTACAGTTGAACACTACTTTTCAGTGAATTCTAGTGGGTTGAAACACTGTTTTCTTGTGAAGTAACTCTATTTCAAGGATTTCTGTAGTGTATAACATCCTTTCTAGACTAGAAACTTACATTTTGATGTCTTTTACACTTGTTCTCACACAATTCTATGATATTCATTAGTATTTCCTCTGAATTACTACTGATTTCTAGCTGTTTCCTATAATGGGCCTTCTGCTCTACTTGTGTGAGTTCACCACATGTAGAAACAACTTTATACAATCTTCTGTGGACTTGCGAAGCTATATAAACTTGTCTTTCAACTATTTTACAGTTAAATACTACTTTTCAGTGCATTCTGGTGGTTTGAAACACTGGTTTCATGTGAACTAACTCTATTTCAAGGATTTCTGCAGTGTACAACATCCTTTCTAGACTAGAGACTTACATTTTGATGTCTTTTACTCTTGTTCTCTCTCTATTCTGTGATATTCATTAGAATTTGCTCTGAATGACTACTGATTTCTAGCTGTTTCCTATAATGGGCCTTCTATTCTACTTGTGGGACTTCACCACATGTAGAAACAACTTTATACACTCTTTTCTGATCTTGAGAAGCTACATACACTTGTCTTTCAACTGTTTTACAGTTGAATACTACTTTTCAGTGAATTCAAGTGGGATGAAACACTGTTTTCTTGTGAAGTAACTCTATTTCAAGGATTTCTGTAGTGTATAACATCCTTTCTAGACTAGAAACTTACATTTTGATGTCTTTTACACTTGTTCTCACACAATTCTATGATATTCATTAGTATTTCCTCTGAATTACTACTGATTTCTAGCTGTTTCCTATAATGGGCCTTCTTTTCTACTTGTGGGACTTCACCAAATGTAGAAACAACTTTATACAGTCTTCTGTGGACTTGCGAAGCTATATACACTTGTCTTTCAACTGTTTTACAGTTGAACACTACTTTTCAGTGAATTCTAGTGGGTTGAAACACTGTTCTCTTGTGAAGTAACTCTATTTCAAGGATTTCTGTAGTGTATAACATCCTTTCTAGACTAGAAACTTACATTTTGATGTCTTTTACACTTGTTCTCACACAATTCTATGATATTCATTAGTATTTCCTCTGAATTACTACTGATTTCTAGCTGTTTCCTATAATGGGCCTTCTGCTCTACTTGTGTGAGTTCACCACATGTAGAAACAACTTTATACAATCTTCTGTGGACTTGCGAAGCTATATAAACTTGTCTTTCAACTGTTTTACAGTTAAATACTACTTTTCAGTGCATTCTGGTGGTTTGAAACACTGGTTTCATGTGAACTAACTCTATTTCAAGGATTTCTGCAGTGTACAACATCCTTTCTAGACTAGAGACTTACATTTTGATGTCTTTTACTCTTGTTCTCTCTCTATTCTGTGATATTCATTAGTATTTGCTCTGAATGACTACTGATTTCTAGCTGTTTCCTATAATGGGCCTTCTTTTCTACTTGTGGGACTTCACCACATGTAGAAACAAATTTATACACTCTTTTCTGATCTAGAGAAGCTATATACACTTGCCTTTCAACTGTTTTACAGTTGAACACTACTTTTCAGTGAATTCTAGTGGGTTGAAACACTGTTTTCTTGTGAAGTAACTCTATTTCAAGGATTTCTGTAGTGTATAACATCCTTTCTAGACTAGAAACTTACATTTTGATGTCTTTTACACTTGTTCTCACACAATTCTATGATATTCATGAGTATTTTCTCTGAATTACTACTGATTTCTAGCTGTTTCCTAAATGGGCCTTATTTTCTACTTGTGGGACTTCACCACATGTAGAAACAACTTTATACAGTCTTCTGTGGACTTGCGAAGCTATATAAACTTGTCTTTCAACTGTTTTACAGTTAAATACTACTTTTCAGTGCATTCTGGTGGTTTGAAACATTGGTTTCAGGTGAACTAACTCTATTTCAAGGATTTCTGCAGTGTACAACATCCTTTCTAGACTAGAGACTTACATTGTGATGTCTTTTACTCTTGTTCTCTCTCTATTCTGTGATATTCATTAGTATTTGCTCTGAATGACTACTGATTTCTAGCTGTTTCCTATAATGGGCCTTCTTTTCTACTTGTGGGACTTCACCACATGTAGAAAAAAATTTATACACTCTTTTCTGATCTTGAGAAGCTATATACACTTGTCTTTCAACTGTTTTACAGTTGAATACTACTTTTCAGTGAATTCTAGTGGGTTGAAACACTGTTCTCTTGTGAAGTAACTCTATTTCAAGGATTTCTGTAGTGTATAACATCCTTTCTAGACTACAAACTTACATTTTGATGTCTTTTACACTTCTCACACAATTCTATGATATTCATGAGTATTTTCTCTGAATTACTACTGATTTCTAGCTGTTTCCTATAATGGGCCTTCTGCTCTACTTGTGGGACTTCACCACATGTAGAAACAACTTTATACAGTCTTCTGTGGACTTGCGAATCTATATAAACTTGTCTTTCAACTGTTTTACAGTTAAATACTACTTTTCAGTGCATTCTGGTGGTTTGAAACACTGGTTTCATGTGAACTAACTCTATTTCAAGGATTTCTGCAGTGTACAACATCCTTTCTAGACTAGAGACTTACATTTTGATGTCTTTTACTCTTGTTCTCTCTCTATTCTGTGATATTCATTAGTAGTTGCTCTGAATGACTACTGATTTCTAGCTGTTTCCTATAATGGGCCTTCTTTTCTACTTGTGGGACTTCACCACATGTAGAAACAAATTTATACACTCTTTTCTGATCTTGAGAAGCTATATACACTTGTCTTTCAACTGTTTTACAGTTGAATACTACTTTTCAGTGAATTCTAGTGGGTTGAAACACTGTTCTCTTGTGAAGTAACTCTATTTCAAGGATTTCTGTAGTGTATAACATCCTTTCTAGACTACAAACTTACATTTTGATGTCTTTTACACTTCTTCTTACACAATTCTATAATATTCATGAGTATTTTCTCTGAATTACTACTGATTTTTAGCTGTTTCCTATAATGGGCCTTCTGGTCTACTTGTGGGAGTTCACCACATGTAGAAACAACTTTATACAGTCTTCTGTGGACTTGCGAAGCTATATAAACTTGTCTTTCAACTGTTTTACAGTTAAATACTACTTTTCAGTGCATTCGGGTGGTTTGAAACACTGGTTTCATGTGAACTAACTCTATTTCAAGGATTTCTGCAGTGTACAACATCCTTTCTAGACTAGAGACTTACATTTTGATGTCTTTTACTCTTGTTCTCTCTCTATTCTGTGATATTCATTAGTATTTGCTCTGAATGACTACTGATTTCTAGCTGTTTCCTATAATGGGCCTTCTTTTCTACTTGTAGGACTTCACCACATGTAGAAACAACTTTATACACTCTTTTTCTGATCTTGAGAAGCTATATACACTTGTCTTTCAACTGTTTTACAGTTGAATACTACTTTTCAGTGAATTCTAGTGGGTTGAAACACTGTTTTCTTGTGAAGTAACTCTATTTCAAGGATTTCTGTAGTGTATAACATCCTTTCTAGACTAGAAACTTACATTTTGATGTCTTTTACTCTTGTTCTCACACAATTCTATGATATTCATGAGTATTTTCTCTGAATTACTACTGATTTCTAGCTGTTTCCTATAATGGGCCTTCTTTTCTACTTGTGGGACTTCACCACATGTAGAAAAAACTTTATACAGTCTTCTGTGGACTTGCGAAGCTATATACACTTGTCTCTCAACTGTTTTACAGTTGAACACTACTTTTCAGTGAATTCTAGTGGGTTGAAACACTGTTTTCTTGTGAAGTAACTCTATTTCAAGGATTTCTGTAGTGTATAACATCCTTTCTAGACTAGAAACTTACATTTTGATGTCTTTTACACTTGTTCTCTCTCTATTCTGTGATATTCATTAGTATTTCCTCTGAATGACTACTGATTTCTAGCTGTTTCCTATAATGGGCCTTCTTTTCTACTTGTGGGACTTCACCACATGTAGAAACAACTTTATACACTCTTTTCTGATCTTGAGAAGCTACATACACTTGTCTTTCAACTGTTTTACAGTTGAATACTACTTTTCAGTGAATTCAAGTGGGTTGAAACACTGTTTTCTTGTGAAGTAACTCTATTTCAAGGATTTCTGTCGTGTATAACATCCTTTCTAGACTAGAAACTTACATTTTGATGTCTTTTACTCTTGTTCTCACACAATTCTATGATATTCATGAGTATTTTCTCTGAATGACTACTGATTTCTAGCTGTTTCCTATAATGGGCCTTCTTTTCTACTTGTGGGACTTCACCAAATGTAGAAACAACTTTATACAGTCTTCTGTGGACTTGCGAAGCTATATACACTTGTCTTTCAACTGTTTTACAGTTGAACACTACTTTTCAGTGAATTCTAGTGGGTTGAAACACTGTTTTCTTGTGAAGTAACTCTATTTCAAGGATTTCTGTAGTGTATAACATCCTTTCTAGACTAGAAACTTACATTTTGATGTCTTTTACACTTGTTCTCACACAATTCTATGATATTCATTAGTATTTCCTCTGAATTACTACTGATTTCTAGCTGTTTCCTATAATGGGCCTTCTGCTCTACTTGTGGGACTTCACCACATGTAGAAACAACTTTATACAGTCTTCTGTGGACTTGCGAAGCTATATAAACTTGTCTTTCAACTGTTTTACAGTTAAATACTACTTTTCAGTGCATTCTGGTGGTTTGAAACACTGTTTTCAGGTGAACTAACTCTATTTCAAGGATTTCTGCAGTGTACAACATCCTTTCTAGACTAGAGACTTACATTTTGATGTCTTTTACTCTTGTTCTCTCTCTATTCTGTGATATTCATTAGTATTTGCTCTGAATGACTACTGATTTCTAGCTGTTTCCTATAATGGGCCTTCTTTTCTACTTGTGGGACTTCACCACATGTAGAAAAAAAATTTATACACTCTTTTCTGATCTTGAGAAGCTATATACACTTGTCTTTCAACTGTTTTACAGTTGAATACTACTTTTCAGTGAATTCTAGTGGGTTGAAACACTGTTCTCTTGTGAAGTAACTCTATTTCAAGGATTTCTGTAGTGTATAACATCCTTTCTAGACTACAAACTTACATTTTGATGTCTTTTACACTTGTTCTCACACAATTCTATGATATTCATTAGTATTTCCTCAGAATTACTACTGTTTTCTAGCTGTTTCCTATAATGGGCCTTCTGCTCTACTTGTGGGAGTTCACCACATGTAGAAACAACTTTATACAGTCTTCTGTGGACTTGCGAAGCTATATAAACTTGTCTTTCCACTGTTTTACAGTTAAATACTACTTTTCCGAGCATTCTGGTGGTTTGAAACACTGGTTTCATGTGAACTAACTCTATTTCAAGGATTTCTGCAGTGTACAACATCCTTTCTAGACTAAAGACTTACATTTTGATGTCTTTTACTCTTGTTCTCTCTCTATTCTGTGATATTCATTAGTATTTGCTCTGAATGACTACTGATTTCTAGCTGTTTCCTATAATGGGCCTTCTATTCTACTTGTGGGACTTCACCACATGTAGAAACAACTTTATACACTCTTTTCTGATCTTGAGAAGCTACATACACTTGTCTTTCAACTGTTTTACAGTTGAATACTACTTTTCAGTGAATTCAAGTGGGATGAAACACTGTTTTCTTGTGAAGTAACTCTATTTCAAGGATTTCTGTAGTGTATAACATCCTTTCTAGACTAGAAACTTACATTTTGATGTCTTTTACACTTGTTCTCACACAATTCTATGATATTCATTAGTATTTCCTCTGAATTACTACTGATTTCTAGCTGTTTCCTATAATGGGCCTTCTTTTCTACTTGTGGGACTTCACCAAATGTAGAAACAACTTTATACAGTCTTCTGTGGACTTGCGAAGCTATATACACTTGTCTTTCAACTGTTTTACAGTTGAACACTACTTTTCAGTGAATTCTAGTGGGTTGAAACACTGTTTTCTTGTGAAGTAACTCTATTTCAAGGATTTCTGTAGTGTATAACATCCTTTCTAGAGTAGAAACTTACATTTTGATGTCTTTTACACTTGTTCTCACACAATTCTATGATATTCATTAGTACTTCCTCTGAATTACTACTGATTTCTAGCTGTTTCCTATAATGGGCCTTCTGCTCTACTTGTGGGAGTTCACCACATGTAGAAACAACTTTATACAGTCTTCTGTGGACTTGCGAAGCTATATAAACTTGTCTTTCAACTGTTTTACAGTTAAATACTACTTTTCCGAGCATTCTGGTGGTTTGAAACACTGGTTTCATGTGAACTAACTCTATTTCAAGGATTTCTGCAGTGTACAACATCCTTTCTAGACTAAAGACTTACATTTTGATGTCTTTTACTCTTGTTCTCTCTCTATTCTGTGATATTCATTAGTATTTGCTCTGAATGACTACTGATTTCTAGCTGTTTCCTATAATGGGCCTTCTATTCTACTTGTGGGACTTCACCACATGTAGAAACAACTTTATACACTCTTTTCTGATCTTGAGAAGCTACATACACTTGTCTTTCAACTGTTTTACAGTTGAATACTACTTTTCAGTGAATTCAAGTGGGATGAAACACTGTTTTCTTGTGAAGTAACTCTATTTCAAGGATTTCTGTAGTGTATAACATCCTTTCTAGACTAGAAACTTACATTTTGATGTCTTTTACACTTGTTCTCACACAATTCTATGATATTCATTAGTATTTCCTCTGAATTACTACTGATTTCTAGCTGTTTCCTATAATGGGCCTTCTTTTCTACTTGTGGGACTTCACCAAATGTAGAAACAACTTTATACAGTCTTCTGTGGACTTGCGAAGCTATATACACTTGTCTTTCAACTGTTTTACAGTTGAACACTACTTTTCAGTGAATTCTAGTGGGTTGAAACACTGTTTTCTTGTGAAGTAACTCTATTTCAAGGATTTCTGTAGTGTATAACATCCTTTCTAGACTAGAAACTTACATTTTGATGTCTTTTACACTTGTTCTCACACAATTCTATGATATTCATTAGTACTTCCTCTGAATTACTACTGATTTCTAGCTGTTTCCTATAATGGGCCTTCTGCTCTACTTGTGGGACTTCACCACATGTAGCAACAACTTTATACAGTCTTCTGTGGACTTGCGAAGCTATATAAACTTGTCTTTCAACTGTTTTACAGTTAAATACTACTTTTCAGTGCATTCTGGTGGTTTGAAACACTGGTTTCATGTGAACTAACTCTATTTCAAGGATTTATGCAGTGTACAACATCCTTTCTAGACTAGAGACTTACATTTTGATGTCTTTTACTCTTGTTCTCTCTCTATTCTATGATATTCATTAGTATTTGCTCTGAATGACTACTGATTTCTAGCTGTTTCCTATAATGGGCCTTCTTTTCTACTTGTGGGACTTCACCACATGTAGAAACAAATTTATACACTCTTCCCTGAACTTGAGAAGCTATATACACTTGTCTTTCAACTGTTTTACAGTTGAATACTACTTTTCAGTGAATTCTAGTGGGATGAAACACTGTTTTCTTGTGAAGTAACTCTATTTCAAGGATTTCTGTAGTGTATAACATCCTTTCTAGACTAGAAACTTACATTTTGATGTCTTTTACTCTTGTTCTCACACAATTCTATGATATTCATGAGTATTTTCTCTGAATTACTACTGATTTCTAGCTGTTTCCTATAATGGGCCTTATTTTCTACTTGTGGGACTTCACCACATGTAGAAACAACTTTATACAGTCTTCTGTGGACTTGCGAAGCTATATACACTTGTCTTTCCACTGTTTTACAGTTGAACAATACTTTTCAGTGAATTCTAGTGGGTTGAAACACTGTTTTCTTGTGAAGTAACTCTATTTCAAGGATTTCTGTAGTGTATAACATCCTTTCTAGACTAGAAACTTACATTTTGATGTCTTTTACACTTGTTCTCACACAATTCTATGATATTCATTAGTATTTCCTCTGAATTACTACTGATTTCTAGCTGTTTCCTATAATGGGCCTTCTGCTCTACTTGTGGGACTTCACCACATGTAGAAACAACTTTATACAGTCTTCTGTGGACTTGCGAAGCTATATAAACTTGTCTTTCAACTGTTTTACAGTTAAATACTACTTTTCAGTGCATTCTGGTGGTTTGAAACACTGTTTTCAGGTGAACTAACTCTATTTCAAGGATTTCTGCAGTGTACAACATCCTTTCTAGACTAGAGACTTACATTTTGATGTCTTTTACTCTTGTTCTCTCTCTATTCTGTGATATTCATTAGTATTTGCTCTGAATGACTACTGATTTCTAGCTGTTTCCTATAATGGGCCTTCTTTTCTACTTGTGGGACTTCACCACATGTAGAAAAAAATTTATACACTCTTTTCTGATCTTGAGAAGCTATATACACTTGTCTTTCAACTGTTTTACAGTTGAATACTACTTTTCAGTGAATTCTAGTGGGTTGAAACACTGTTCTCTTGTGAAGTAACTCTATTTCAAGGATTTCTGTAGTGTATAACATCCTTTCTAGACTACAAACTTACATTTTGATGTCTTTTACACTTCTTCTCACACAATTTTATGATATTCATGAGTATTTTCTCTGAATTACTACTGATTTCTAGCTGTTTCCTATAATGGGCCTTCTGGGCTACTTGTGGGAGTTCACCACATGTAGAAACAACTTTATACAGTCTTCTGTGGACTTGCGAAGCTATATAAACTTGTCTTTCAACTGTTTTACAGTTAAATACTACTTTTCAGTGCATTCTGGTGGTTTGAAACACTGGTTTCATGTGAACTAACTCTATTTCAAGGATTTCTGCAGTGTACAACATCCTTTCTAGACTAGAGACTTACATTTTGATGTCTTTTACTCTTGTTCTCTCTCTATTCTGTGATATTCATTAGTATTTGCTCTGAATGACTACTGATTTCTAGCTGTTTCCTATAATGGGCCTTCTTTTCTACTTGTGGGACTTCACCACATGTAGAAACAACTTTATACACTCTTTTCTGATCTTGAGAAGCTATATACACTTGTCTTTCAACTGTTTTACAGTTGAATACTACTTTTCAGTCAATTCTAGTGGGTTGAAACACTGTTTTCTTGTGAAGTAACTATATTTCAAGGATTTCTGTAGTGTATAACATCCTTTCTAGACTAGAAACTTACATTTTGATGTCTTTTACACTTGTTCTCACACAATTTTATGATATTCATTAGTATTTCCTCAGAATTACTACTGATTTCTAGCTGTTTCCTATAATGGGCCTTCTGCTCTACTTGTGGGACTTCACCACATGTAGAAACAACTTTATACAGTCTTCTGTGGACTTGCGAATCTATATAAACTTGTCTTTCAACTGTTTTACAGTTAAATACTACTTTTCAGTGCATTCTGGTGGTTTGAAACACTGGTTTCATGTGAACTAACTCTATTTCAAGGATTTCTGCAGTGTACAACTTCCTTTCTAGACTAGAGACTTACATTTTGATGTCTTTTACTCTTGTTCTCTCTCTATTCTATGATATTCATTAGTATTTGCTCTGAATGACTACTGATTTCTAGCTGTTTCCTATAATGGGCCTTCTATTCTACTTGTGGGACTTCACCACATGTAGAAACAACTTTATACACTCTTTTCTGATCTTGAGAAGCTACATACACTTGTCTTTCAACTGTTTTACAGTTGAATACTACTTTTCAGTGAATTCAAGTGGGATGAAACACTGTTTTCTTGTGAAGTAACTCTATTTCAAGGATTTCTGTAGTGTATAACATCCTTTCTAGACTAGAAACTTACATTTTGATGTCTTTTACACTTGTTCTCACACAATTCTATGATATTCATTAGTATTTCCTCTGAATTACTACTGATTTCTAGCTGTTTCCTATAATGGGCCTTCTTTTCTACTTGTGGGACTTCACCAAATGTAGAAACAACTTTATACAGTCTTCTGTGGACTTGCGAAGCTATATACACTTGTCTTTCAACTGTTTTACAGTTGAACACTACTTTTCAGTGAATTCTAGTGGGTTGAAACACTGTTTTCTTGTGAAGTAACTCTATTTCAAGGATTTCTGTAGTGTATAACATCCTTTCTAGAGTAGAAACTTACATTTTGATGTCTTTTACACTTGTTCTCACACAATTCTATGATATTCATTAGTACTTCCTCTGAATTACTACTGATTTCTAGCTGTTTCCTATAATGGGCCTTCTGCTCTACTTGTGGGAGTTCACCACATGTAGAAACAACTTTATACAGTCTTCTGTGGACTTGCGAAGCTATATAAACTTGTCTTTCAACTGTTTTACAGTTAAATACTACTTTTCCGAGCATTCTGGTGGTTTGAAACACTGGTTTCATGTGAACTAACTCTATTTCAAGGATTTCTGCAGTGTACAACATCCTTTCTAGACTAAAGACTTACATTTTGATGTCTTTTACTCTTGTTCTCTCTCTATTCTGTGATATTCATTAGTATTTGCTCTGAATGACTACTGATTTCTAGCTGTTTCCTATAATGGGCCTTCTATTCTACTTGTGGGACTTCACCACATGTAGAAACAACTTTATACACTCTTTTCTGATCTTGAGAAGCTACATACACTTGTCTTTCAACTGTTTTACAGTTGAATACTACTTTTCAGTGAATTCAAGTGGGATGAAACACTGTTTTCTTGTGAAGTAACTCTATTTCAAGGATTTCTGTAGTGTATAACATCCTTTCTAGACTAGAAACTTACATTTTGATGTCTTTTACACTTGTTCTCACACAATTCTATGATATTCATTAGTATTTCCTCTGAATTACTACTGATTTCTAGCTGTTTCCTATAATGGGCCTTCTTTTCTACTTGTGGGACTTCACCAAATGTAGAAACAACTTTATACAGTCTTCTGTGGACTTGCGAAGCTATATACACTTGTCTTTCAACTGTTTTACAGTTGAACACTACTTTTCAGTGAATTCTAGTGGGTTGAAACACTGTTTTCTTGTGAAGTAACTCTATTTCAAGGATTTCTGTAGTGTATAACATCCTTTCTAGACTAGAAACTTACATTTTGATGTCTTTTACACTTGTTCTCACACAATTCTATGATATTCATTAGTACTTCCTCTGAATTACTACTGATTTCTAGCTGTTTCCTATAATGGGCCTTCTGCTCTACTTGTGGGACTTCACCACATGTAGCAACAACTTTATACAGTCTTCTGTGGACTTGCGAAGCTATATAAACTTGTCTTTCAACTGTTTTACAGTTAAATACTACTTTTCAGTGCATTCTGGTGGTTTGAAACACTGGTTTCATGTGAACTAACTCTATTTCAAGGATTTATGCAGTGTACAACATCCTTTCTAGACTAGAGACTTACATTTTGATGTCTTTTACTCTTGTTCTCTCTCTATTCTATGATATTCATTAGTATTTGCTCTGAATGACTACTGATTTCTAGCTGTTTCCTATAATGGGCCTTCTTTTCTACTTGTGGGACTTCACCACATGTAGAAACAAATTTATACACTCTTCCCTGAACTTTAGAAGCTATATACACTTGTCTTTCAACTGTTTTACAGTTGAATACTACTTTTCAGTGAATTCTAGTGGGATGAAACACTGTTTTCTTGTGAAGTAACTCTATTTCAAGGATTTCTGTAGTGTATAACATCCTTTCTAGACTAGAAACTTACATTTTGATGTCTTTTACTCTTGTTCTCACACAATTCTATGATATTCATGAGTATTTTCTCTGAATTACTACTGATTTCTAGCTGTTTCCTATAATGGGCCTTATTTTCTACTTGTGGGACTTCACCACATGTAGAAACAACTTTATACAGTCTTCTGTGGACTTGCGAAGCTATATACACTTGTCTTTCCACTGTTTTACAGTTGAAC
This sequence comes from Cnephaeus nilssonii, assembly GCF_951640355.1. NCBI lineage: Eukaryota > Metazoa > Chordata > Mammalia > Chiroptera > Vespertilionidae > Cnephaeus > Cnephaeus nilssonii. The sequence continues at coordinate 169,663 of NW_027645430.1, read as the reverse complement.
AATACTTTTCAGTGAATTCTAGTGGGTTGAAACACTGTTTTCTTGTGAAGTAACTCTATTTCAAGGATTTCTGTAGTGTATAACATCCTTTCTAGACTAGAAACTTACATTTTGATGTCTTTTACACTTGTTCTCACACAATTCTATGATATTCATTAGTATTTCCTCTGAATTACTACTGATTTCTAGCTGTTTCCTATAATGGGCCTTCTGCTCTACTTGTGGGACTTCACCACATGTAGAAACAACTTTATACAGTCTTCTGTGGACTTGCGAAGCTATATAAACTTGTCTTTCAACTGTTTTACAGTTAAATACTACTTTTCAGTGCATTCTGGTGGTTTGAAACACTGTTTTCAGGTGAACTAACTCTATTTCAAGGATTTCTGCAGTGTACAACATCCTTTCTAGACTAGAGACTTACATTTTGATGTCTTTTACTCTTGTTCTCTCTCTATTCTGTGATATTCATTAGTATTTGCTCTGAATGACTACTGATTTCTAGCTGTTTCCTATAATGGGCCTTCTTTTCTACTTGTGGGACTTCACCACATGTAGAAAAAAATTTATACACTCTTTTCTGATCTTGAGAAGCTATATACACTTGTCTTTCAACTGTTTTACAGTTGAATACTACTTTTCAGTGAATTCTAGTGGGTTGAAACACTGTTCTCTTGTGAAGTAACTCTATTTCAAGGATTTCTGTAGTGTATAACATCCTTTCTAGACTACAAACTTACATTTTGATGTCTTTTACACTTCTTCTCACACAATTTTATGATATTCATGAGTATTTTCTCTGAATTACTACTGATTTCTAGCTGTTTCCTATAATGGGCCTTCTGGGCTACTTGTGGGAGTTCACCACATGTAGAAACAACTTTATACAGTCTTCTGTGGACTTGCGAAGCTATATAAACTTGTCTTTCAACTGTTTTACAGTTAAATACTACTTTTCAGTGCATTCTGGTGGTTTGAAACACTGGTTTCATGTGAACTAACTCTATTTCAAGGATTTCTGCAGTGTACAACATCCTTTCTAGACTAGAGACTTACATTTTGATGTCTTTTACTCTTGTTCTCTCTCTATTCTGTGATATTCATTAGTATTTGCTCTGAATGACTACTGATTTCTAGCTGTTTCCTATAATGGGCCTTCTTTTCTACTTGTGGGACTTCACCACATGTAGAAACAACTTTATACACTCTTTTCTGATCTTGAGAAGCTATATACACTTGTCTTTCAACTGTTTTACAGTTGAATACTACTTTTCAGTCAATTCTAGTGGGTTGAAACACTGTTTTCTTGTGAAGTAACTATATTTCAAGGATTTCTGTAGTGTATAACATCCTTTCTAGACTAGAAACTTACATTTTGATGTCTTTTACACTTGTTCTCACACAATTTTATGATATTCATTAGTATTTCCTCAGAATTACTACTGATTTCTAGCTGTTTCCTATAATGGGCCTTCTGCTCTACTTGTGGGACTTCACCACATGTAGAAACAACTTTATACAGTCTTCTGTGGACTTGCGAATCTATATAAACTTGTCTTTCAACTGTTTTACAGTTAAATACTACTTTTCAGTGCATTCTGGTGGTTTGAAACACTGGTTTCATGTGAACTAACTCTATTTCAAGGATTTCTGCAGTGTACAACTTCCTTTCTAGACTAGAGACTTACATTTTGATGTCTTTTACTCTTGTTCTCTCTCTATTCTATGATATTCATTAGTATTTGCTCTGAATGACTACTGATTTCTAGCTGTTTCCTATAATGGGCCTTCTTTTCTACTTGTGGGACTTCACCACATGTAGAAACAACTTTATACAGTCTTCTGTGGACTTGCGAAGCTATATACACTTGTCTTTCAACTGTTTTACAGTTGAACACTACTTTTCAGTGAATTCTAGTGGGTTGAAACACTGTTTTCTTGTGAAGTAACTCTATTTCAAGGATTTCTGTAGTGTATAACATCCTTTCTAGACTAGAAACTTACATTTTGATGTCTTTTACACTTGTTCTCACACAATTCTATGATATTCATTAGTATTTCCTCTGAATTACTACTGATTTCTAGCTGTTTCCTATAATGGGCCTTCTGCTCTACTTGTGTGAGTTCACCACATGTAGAAACAACTTTATACAATCTTCTGTGGACTTGCGAAGCTATATAAACTTGTCTTTCAACTGTTTTACAGTTAAATACTACTTTTCAGTGCATTCTGGTGGTTTGAAACACTGGTTTCATGTGAACTAACTCTATTTCAAGGATTTCTGCAGTGTACAACATCCTTTCTAGACTAGAGACTTACATTTTGATGTCTTTTACTCTTGTTCTCTCTCTATTCTGTGATATTCATTAGTATTTGCTCTGAATGACTACTGATTTCTAGCTGTTTCCTATAATGGGCCTTCTTTTCTACTTGTGGGACTTCACCACATGTAGAAACAAATTTATACACTCTTTTCTGATCTTGAGAAGCTATATACACTTGTCTTTCAACTGTTTTACAGTTGAATACTACTTTTCAGTGAATTCTAGTGGGTTGAAACACTGTTCTCTTGTGAAGTAACTCTATTTCAAGGATTTCTGTAGTGTATAACATCCTTTCTAGACTACAAACTTACATTTTGATGTCTTTTACACTTCTTCTTACACAATTCTATGATATTCATGAGTATTTTCTCTGAATTACTACTGATTTTTAGCTGTTTCCTATAATGGGCCTTCTGGTCTACTTGTGGGAGTTCACCACATGTAGAAACAACTTTATACAGTCTTCTGTGGACTTGCGAAGCTATATAAACTTGTCTTTCAACTGTTTTACAGTTAAATACTACTTTTCAGTGCATTCTGGTGGTTTGAAACACTGGTTTCATGTGAACTAACTCTATTTCAAGGATTTCTGCAGTGTACAACATCCTTTCTAGACTAGAGACTTACATTTTGATGTCTTTTACTCTTGTTCTCTCTCTATTCTGTGATATTCATTAGTATTTGCTCTGAATGACTACTGATTTCTAGCTGTTTCCTATAATGGGCCTTCTTTTCTACTTGTGGGACTTCACCACATGTAGAAACAACTTTATACACTCTTTTTCTGATCTTGAGAAGCTATATACACTTGTCTTTCAACTGTTTTACAGTTGAATACTACTTTTCAGTGAATTCTAGTGGGTTGAAACACTGTTTTCTTGTGAAGTAACTCTATTTCAAGGATTTCTGTAGTGTATAACATCCTTTCTAGACTAGAAACTTACATTTTGATGTCTTTTACACTTGTTCTCACACAATTCTATGATATTCATTAGTATTTCCTCAGAATTACTACTGATTTCTAGCTGTTTCCTATAATGGGCCTTATTTTCTACTTGTGGGACTTCACCACATGTAGAAACAACTTTATACAGTCTTCTGTGAACTTGCAAAGCTATATACACTTGTCTTTCAACTGTTTTACAGTTGAACACTACTTTTCAGTGAATTCTAGTGGGTTGAAACACTGTTTTCTTGTGAAGTAACTCTATTTCAAGGATTTCTGTAGTGTATAACATCCTTTCCAGACTAGAAACTTACATTTTGATGTCTTTTACACTTGTTTCACACAATTCTATGATATTCATTAGTATTTCCTCTGAATTACTACTGATTTCTAGCTGTTTCCTATAATGGGCCTTCTGCTCTACTTGTGGGACTTCACCACATGTAGAAACAACTTTACACAGTCTTCTGTGGACTTGCGAACCTATATAAACTTGTCTTTCCACTGTTTTACAGTTAAATACTACTTTTCAGTGCATTCTGGTGGTTTGAAACACTGGTTTCATGTGAACTAACTCTATTTCAAGGATTTCTGCAGTGTACAACATCCTTTCTAGACTAGAGACTTACATTTTGATGTCTTTTACTCTTGTTCTCTCTCTATTCTGTGATATTCATTAGTATTTGCTCTGAATGACTACTGATTTCTAGCTGTTTCCTATAATGGGCCTTCTTTTCTACTTGTGGGACTTCACCACATGTAGAAACAACTTTATACACTCTTTTCTGATCTTGAGAAGCTATATACACTTGTCTTTCAACTGTTTTACAGTTGAATACTACTTTTCAGTCAATTCTAGTGGGTTGAAACACTGTTTTCTTGTGAAGTAACTATATTTCAAGGATTTCTGTAGTGTATAACATCCTTTCTAGACTAGAAACTTACATTTTGATGTCTTTTACACTTGTTCTCACACAATTTTATGATATTCATTAGTATTTCCTCAGAATTACTACTGATTTCTAGCTGTTTCCTATAATGGGCCTTCTGCTCTACTTGTGGGACTTCACCACATGTAGAAACAACTTTATACAGTCTTCTGTGGACTTGCGAATCTATATACACTTGTCTTTCAACTGTTTTAGAGTTGAACACTACTTTTCAGTGAATTCCAGTGGGTTGAAACACTGTTTTCTTGTGAAGTAACTCTATTTCAGGGATTTCTGTAGTGTATAACATCCTTTCTAGACTAGAAACTTACATTTTGATGTCTTTTACACTTGTTCTCACACAATTCTATGATATTCATTAGTACTTCCTCTGAATTACTACTGATTTCTAGCTGTTTCCTATAATGGGCCTTCTGCTCTACTTGTGGGACTTCACCACATGTAGCAACAACTTTATACAGTCTTCTGTGGACTTGCGAAGCTATATAAACTTGTCTTTCAACTGTTTTACAGTTAAATACTACTTTTCAGTGCATTCTGGTGGTTTGAAACACTGGTTTCATGTGAACTAACTCTATTTCAAGGATTTCTGCAGTGTACAACATCCTTTCTAGACTAGAGACTTACATTTTGATGTCTTTTACTCTTGTTCTCTCTCTATTCTGTGATATTCATTAGTATTTGCTCTGAATGACTACTGATTTCTAGCTGTTTCCTATAATGGGCCTTCTTTTCTACTTGTGGGACTTCACCACATGTAGAAACAACTTTATACACTCTTTTTCTGATCTTGAGAAGCTATATACACTTGTCTTTCAACTGTTTTACAGTTGAATACTACTTTTCAGTGAATTCTAGTGGGTTGAAACACTGTTTTCTTGTGAAGTAACTCTATTTCAAGGATTTCTGTAGTGTATAACATCCTTTCTAGACTAGAAACTTACATTTTGATGTCTTTTACACTTGTTCTCACACAATTCTATGATATTCATTAGTACTTCCTCTGAATTACTACTGATTTCTAGCTGTTTCCTATAATGGGCCTTCTGCTCTACTTGTGGGACTTCACCACATGTAGCAACAACTTTATACAGTCTTCTGTGGACTTGCGAAGCTATATAAACTTGTCTTTCAACTGTTTTACAGTTAAATACTACTTTTCAGTGCATTCTGATGGTTTGAAACACTGGTTTCATGTGAACTAACTCTATTTCAAGGATTTATGCAGTGTACAACATCCTTTCTAGACTAGAGACTTACATTTTGATGTCTTTTACTCTTGTTCTCTCTCTATTCTATGATATTCATTAGTATTTGCTCTGAATGACTACTGATTTCTAGCTGTTTCCTATAATGGGCCTTCTTTTCTACTTGTGGGACTTCACCACATGTAGAAACAAATTTATACACTCTTCCCTGAACTTTAGAAGCTATATACACTTGTCTTTCAACTGTTTTACAGTTGAATACTACTTTTCAGTGAATTCTAGTGGGATGAAACACTGTTTTCTTGTGAACTAACTCTATTTCAAGGATTTCTGCAGTGTACAACATCCTTTCTAGACTAGAGACTTACATTTTGATGTCTTTTACTCTTGTTCTCTCTCTATTCTGTGATATTCATTAGTATTTGCTCTGAATGACTACTGATTTCTAGCTGTTTCCTATAATGGGCCTTCTTTTCTACTTGTGGGACTTCACCACATGTAGAAACAACTTTATACACTCTTTTTCTGATCTTGAGAAGCTATATACACTTGTCTTTCAACTGTTTTACAGTTGAATACTACTTTTCAGTGAATTCTAGTGGGTTGAAACACTGTTTTCTTGTGAAGTAACTCTATTTCAAGGATTTCTGTAGTGTATAACATCCTTTCTAGACTAGAAACTTACATTTTGATGTCTTTTACACTTGTTCTCACACAATTCTATGATATTCATTAGTACTTCCTCTGAATTACTACTGATTTCTAGCTGTTTCCTATAATGGGCCTTCTGCTCTACTTGTGGGACTTCACCACATGTAGCAACAACTTTATACAGTCTTCTGTGGACTTGCGAAGCTATATAAACTTGTCTTTCAACTGTTTTACAGTTAAATACTACTTTTCAGTGCATTCTGATGGTTTGAAACACTGGTTTCATGTGAACTAACTCTATTTCAAGGATTTATGCAGTGTACAACATCCTTTCTAGACTAGAGACTTACATTTTGATGTCTTTTACTCTTGTTCTCTCTCTATTCTATGATATTCATTAGTATTTGCTCTGAATGACTACTGATTTCTAGCTGTTTCCTATAATGGGCCTTCTTTTCTACTTGTGGGACTTCACCACATGTAGAAACAAATTTATACACTCTTCCCTGAACTTTAGAAGCTATATACACTTGTCTTTCAACTGTTTTACAGTTGAATACTACTTTTCAGTGAATTCTAGTGGGATGAAACACTGTTTTCTTGTGAAGTAACTCTATTTCAAGGATTTCTGTAGTGTATAACATCCTTTCTAGACTAGAAACTTACATTTTGATGTCTTTTACACTTGTTCTCACACAATTCTATGATATTCATTAGTACTTCCTCTGAATTACTACTGATTTCTAGCTGTTTCCTATAATGGGCCTTCTGCTCTACTTGTGGGACTTCACCACATGTAGCAACAACTTTATACAGTCTTCTGTGGACTTGCGAAGCTATATAAACTTGTCTTTCAACTGTTTTACTGTTAAATACTACTTTTCAGTGCATTCTGATGGTTTGAAACACTGGTTTCATGTGAACTAACTCTATTTCAAGGATTTATGCAGTGTACAACATCCTTTCTAGACTAGAGACTTACATTTTGATGTCTTTTACTCTTGTTCTCTCTCTATTCTATGATATTCATTAGTATTTGCTCTGAATGACTATTGATTTCTAGCTGTTTCCTATAATGGGCCTTCTTTTCTACTTGTGGGACTTCACCACATGTAGAAACAACTTTATACACTCTTTTTCTGATCTTGAGAAGCTATATACACTTGTCTTTCAACTGTTTTACAGTTGAATACTACTTTTCAGTGAATTCTAGTGGGTTGAAACACTGTTTTCTTGTGAAGTAACTCTATTTCAAGGATTTCTGTAGTGTATAACATCCTTTCTAGACTAGAAACTTACATTTTGATGTCTTTTACACTTGTTCTCACACAATTCTATGATATTCATTAGTATTTCCTCAGAATTACTACTGATTTCTAGCTGTTTCCTATAATGGGCCTTATTTTCTACTTGTGGGACTTCACCACATGTAGAAACAACTTTATACAGTCTTCTGTGAACTTGCAAAGCTATATACACTTGTCTTTCAACTGTTTTACAGTTGAACACTACTTTTCAGTGAATTCTAGTGGGTTGAAACACTGTTTTCTTGTGAAGTAACTCTATTTCAAGGATTTCTGTAGTGTATAACATCCTTTCTAGACTAGAAACTTACATTTTGATGTCTTTTACACTTGTTCTCACACAATTCTATGATATTCATTAGTATTTCCTCTGAATTACTACTGATTTCTAGCTGTTTCCTATAATGGGCCTTCTGCTCTACTTGTGGGACTTCACCACATGTAGAAACAACTTTATACAGTCTTCTGTGGACTTGCGAAGCTATATACACTTGTCTTTCAACTGTTTTACAGTTGAACACTACTTTTCAGTGAATTCTAGTGGGTTGAAACACTGTTTTCTTGTGAAGTAACTCTATTTCAAGGATTTCTGTAGTGTATAACATCCTTTCTAGACTAGAAACTTACATTTTGATGTCTTTTACACTTGTTCTCACACAATTCTATGATATTCATTAGTATTTCCTCTGAATTACTACTGATTTCTAGCTGTTTCCTATAATGGGCCTTCTGCTCTACTTGTGTGAGTTCACCACATGTAGAAACAACTTTATACAATCTTCTGTGGACTTGCGAAGCTATATAAACTTGTCTTTCAACTGTTTTACAGTTAAATACTACTTTTCAGTGCATTCTGGTGGTTTGAAACACTGGTTTCATGTGAACTAACTCTATTTCAAGGATTTCTGCAGTGTACAACATCCTTTCTAGACTAGAGACTTACATTTTGATGTCTTTTACTCTTGTTCTCTCTCTATTCTGTGATATTCATTAGTATTTGCTCTGAATGACTACTGATTTCTAGCTGTTTCCTATAATGGGCCTTCTTTTCTACTTGTGGGACTTCACCACATGTAGAAACAAATTTATACACTCTTTTCTGATCTTGAGAAGCTATATACACTTGTCTTTCAACTGTTTTACAGTTGAATACTACTTTTCAGTGAATTCTAGTGGGTTGAAACACTGTTCTCTTGTGAAGTAACTCTATTTCAAGGATTTCTGTAGTGTATAACATCCTTTCTAGACTACAAACTTACATTTTGATGTCTTTTACACTTCTTCTTACACAATTCTATGATATTCATGAGTATTTTCTCTGAATTACTACTGATTTTTAGCTGTTTCCTATAATGGGCCTTCTGGTCTACTTGTGGGAGTTCACCACATGTAGAAACAACTTTATACAGTCTTCTGTGGACTTGCGAAGCTATATAAACTTGTCTTTCAACTGTTTTACAGTTAAATACTACTTTTCAGTGCATTCTGGTGGTTTGAAACACTGGTTTCATGTGAACTAACTCTATTTCAAGGATTTCTGCAGTGTACAACATCCTTTCTAGACTAGAGACTTACATTTTGATGTCTTTTACTCTTGTTCTCTCTCTATTCTGTGATATTCATTAGTATTTGCTCTGAATGACTACTGATTTCTAGCTGTTTCCTATAATGGGCCTTCTTTTCTACTTGTGGGACTTCACCACATGTAGAAACAACTTTATACACTCTTTTTCTGATCTTGAGAAGCTATATACACTTGTCTTTCAACTGTTTTACAGTTGAATACTACTTTTCAGTGAATTCTAGTGGGTTGAAACACTGTTTTCTTGTGAAGTAACTCTATTTCAAGGATTTCTGTAGTGTATAACATCCTTTCTAGACTAGAAACTTACATTTTGATGTCTTTTACACTTGTTCTCACACAATTCTATGATATTCATTAGTACTTCCTCTGAATTACTACTGATTTCTAGCTGTTTCCTATAATGGGCCTTATTTTCTACTTGTGGGACTTCACCACATGTAGAAACAACTTTATACAGTCTTCTGTGAACTTGCAAAGCTATATACACTTGTCTTTCAACTGTTTTACAGTTGAACACTACTTTTCAGTGAATTCTAGTGGGTTGAAACACTGTTTTCTTGTGAAGTAACTCTATTTCAAGGATTTCTGTAGTGTATAACATCCTTTCCAGACTAGAAACTTACATTTTGATGTCTTTTACACTTGTTTCACACAATTCTATGATATTCATTAGTATTTCCTCTGAATTACTACTGATTTCTAGCTGTTTCCTATAATGGGCCTTCTGCTCTACTTGTGGGACTTCACCACATGTAGAAACAACTTTACACAGTCTTCTGTGGACTTGCGAACCTATATAAACTTGTCTTTCCACTGTTTTACAGTTAAATACTACTTTTCAGTGCATTCTGGTGGTTTGAAACACTGGTTTCATGTGAACTAACTCTATTTCAAGGATTTCTGCAGTGTACAACATCCTTTCTAGACTAGAGACTTACATTTTGATGTCTTTTACTCTTGTTCTCTCTCTATTCTGTGATATTCATTAGTATTTGCTCTGAATGACTACTGATTTCTAGCTGTTTCCTATAATGGGCCTTCTTTTCTACTTGTGGGACTTCACCACATGTAGAAAAAACTTTATACACTCTTTTCTGATCTTGAGAAGCTATATACACTTGTCTTTCAACTGTTTTACAGTTGAATACTACTTTTCAGTGAATTCTAGTGGGTTGAAACACTGTTTTCTTGTGAAGTAACTCTATTTCAAGGATTTCTGTAGTGTATAACATCCTTTCTAGACTAGAAACTTACATTTTGATGTCTTTTACACTTGTTCTCACACAATTCTATGATATTCATTAGTATTTCCTCTGAATTACTACTGATTTCTAGCTGTTTCCTATAATGGGCCTTCTTTTCTACTTGTGGGACTTCACCAAATGTAGAAACAACTTTATACAGTCTTCTGTGGACTTGCGAAGCTATATACACTTGTCTTTCAACTGTTTTAGAGTTGAACACTACTTTTCAGTGAATTCCAGTGGGTTGAAACACTGTTTTCTTGTGAAGTAACTCTATTTCAAGGATTTCTGTGGTGTATAACATCCTTTCTAGACTAGAAACTTACATTTTGATGTCTTTTACACTTGTTCTCACACAATTCTATGATATTCATTAGTACTTCCTCTGAATTACTACTGATTTCTAGCTGTTTCCTATAATGGGCCTTCTGCTCTACTTGTGGGACTTCACCACATGTAGCAACAACTTTATACAGTCTTCTGTGGACTTGCGAAGCTATATAAACTTGTCTTTCAACTGTTTTACAGTTAAATACTACTTTTCAGTGCATTCTGGTGGTTTGAAACACTGGTTTCATGTGAACTAACTCTATTTCAAGGATTTCTGCAGTGTACAACATCCTTTCTAGACTAGAGACTTACATTTTGATGTCTTTTACTCTTGTTCTCTCTCTATTCTGTGATATTCATTAGTATTTGCTCTGAATGAGTACTGATTTCTAGCTGTTTCCTATAATGGGCCTTCTTTTCTACTTGTGGGACTTCACCACATGTAGAAACAACTTTATACACTCTTTTTCTGATCTTGAGAAGCTATATACACTTGTCTTTCAACTGTTTTACAGTTGAATACTACTTTTCAGTGAATTCTAGTGGGTTGAAACACTGTTTTCTTGTGAAGTAACTCTATTTCAAGGATTTCTGTAGTGTATAACATCCTTTCTAGACTAGAAACTTACATTTTGATGTCTTTTACACTTGTTCTCACACAATTCTATGATATTCATTAGTACTTCCTCTGAATTACTACTGATTTCTAGCTGTTTCCTATAATGGGCCTTCTGCTCTACTTGTGGGACTTCACCACATGTAGCAACAACTTTATACAGTCTTCTGTGGACTTGCGAAGCTATATAAACTTGTCTTTCAACTGTTTTACAGTTAAATACTACTTTTCAGTGCATTCTGATGGTTTGAAACACTGGTTTCATGTGAACTAACTCTATTTCAAGGATTTATGCAGTGTACAACATCCTTTCTAGACTAGAGACTTACATTTTGATGTCTTTTACTCTTGTTCTCTCTCTATTCTATGATATTCATTAGTATTTGCTCTGAATGACTACTGATTTCTAGCTGTTTCCTATAATGGGCCTTCTTTTCTACTTGTGGGACTTCACCACATGTAGAAACAAATTTATACACTCTTCCCTGAACTTTAGAAGCTATATACACTTGTCTTTCAACTGTTTTACAGTTGAATACTACTTTTCAGTGAATTCTAGTGGGATGAAACACTGTTTTCTTGTGAAGTAACTCTATTTCAAGGATTTCTGTAGTGTATAACATCCTTTCTAGACTAGAAACTTACATTTTGATGTCTTTTACACTTGTTCTCACACAATTCTATGATATTCATTAGTACTTCCTCTGAATTACTACTGATTTCTAGCTGTTTCCTATAATGGGCCTTCTGCTCTACTTGTGGGACTTCACCACATGTAGCAACAACTTTATACAGTCTTCTGTGGACTTGCGAAGCTATATAAACTTGTCTTTCAACTGTTTTACTGTTAAATACTACTTTTCAGTGCATTCTGATGGTTTGAAACACTGGTTTCATGTGAACTAACTCTATTTCAAGGATTTCTGCAGTGTACAACATCCTTTCTAGACTAGAGACTTACATTTTGATGTCTTTTACTCTTGTTCTCTCTCTATTCTATGATATTCATTAGTATTTGCTCTGAATGACTACTGATTTCTAGCTGTTTCCTATAATGGGCCTTCTTTTCTACTTGTGGGACTTCACCACATGTAGAAACAACTTTATACACTCTTTTTCTGATCTTGAGAAGCTATATACACTTGTCTTTCAACTGTTTTACAGTTGAATACTACTTTTCAGTGAATTCTAGTGGGTTGAAACACTGTTTTCTTGTGAAGTAACTCTATTTCAAGGATTTCTGTAGTGTATAACATCCTTTCTAGACTAGAAACTTACATTTTGATGTCTTTTACACTTGTTCTCACACAATTCTATGATATTCATTAGTATTTCCTCAGAATTACTACTGATTTCTAGCTGTTTCCTATAATGGGCCTTATTTTCTACTTGTGGGACTTCACCACATGTAGAAACAACTTTATACAGTCTTCTGTGAACTTGCAAAGCTATATACACTTGTCTTTCAACTGTTTTACAGTTGAACACTACTTTTCAGTGAATTCTAGTGGGTTGAAACACTGTTTTCTTGTGAAGTAACTCTATTTCAAGGATTTCTGTAGTGTATAACATCCTTTCCAGACTAGAAACTTACATTTTGATGTCTTTTACACTTGTTTCACACAATTCTATGATATTCATTAGTATTTCCTCTGAATTACTACTGATTTCTAGCTGTTTCCTATAATGGGCCTTCTGCTCTACTTGTGGGACTTCACCACATGTAGAAACAACTTTACACAGTCTTCTGTGGACTTGCGAACCTATATAAACTTGTCTTTCCACTGTTTTACAGTTAAATACTACTTTTCAGTGCATTCTGGTGGTTTGAAACACTGGTTTCATGTGAACTAACTCTATTTCAAGGATTTCTGCAGTGTACAACATCCTTTCTAGACTAGAGACTTACATTTTGATGTCTTTTACTCTTGTTCTCTCTCTATTCTGTGATATTCATTAGTATTTGCTCTGAATGACTACTGATTTCTAGCTGTTTCCTATAATGGGCCTTCTTTTCTACTTGTGGGACTTCACCACATGTAGAAAAAACTTTATACACTCTTTTATGATCTTGAGAAGCTATATACACTTGTCTTTCAACTGTTTCACAGTTGAATACTACTTTTCAGTGAATTCTAGTGGGTTGAAACACTGTTTTCTTGTGAAGTAACTCTATTTCAAGGATTTCTGTAGTGTATAACATCCTTTCTAGACTAGAAACTTACATTTTGATGTCTTTTACACTTGTTCTCACACAATTCTATGATATTCATTAGTATTTCCTCTGAATTACTACTGATTTCTAGCTGTTTCCTATAATGGGCCTTCTTTTCTACTTGTGGGACTTCACCAAATGTAGAAACAACTTTATACAGTCTTCTGTGGACTTGCGAAGCTATATACACTTGTCTTTCAACTGTTTTAGAGTTGAACACTACTTTTCAGTGAATTCCAGTGGGTTGAAACACTGTTTTCTTGTGAAGTAACTCTATTTCAAGGATTTCTGTAGTGTATAACATCCTTTCTAGACTAGAAACTTACATTTTGATGTCTTTTACACTTGTTCTCACACAATTCTATGATATTCATTAGTACTTCCTCTGAATTACTACTGATTTCTAGCTGTTTCCTATAATGGGCCTTCTGCTCTACTTGTGGGACTTCACCACATGTAGCAACAACTTTATACAGTCTTCTGTGGACTTGCGAAGCTATATAAACTTGTCTTTCAACTGTTTTACAGTTAAATACTACTTTTCAGTGCATTCTGGTGGTTTGAAACACTGGTTTCATGTGAACTAACTCTATTTCAAGGATTTCTGCAGTGTACAACATCCTTTCTAGACTAGAGACTTACATTTTGATGTCTTTTACTCTTGTTCTCTCTCTATTCTGTGATATTCATTAGTATTTGCTCTGAATGACTACTGATTTCTAGCTGTTTCCTATGATGGGCCTTCTTTTCTACTTGTGGGACTTCACCACATGTAGAAACAACTTTATACACTCTTTTTCTGATCTTGAGAAGCTATATACACTTGTCTTTCAACTGTTTTACAGTTGAATACTACTTTTCAGTGAATTCTAGTGGGTTGAAACACTGTTTTCTTGTGAAGTAACTCTATTTCAAGGATTTCTGTAGTGTATAACATCCTTTCTAGACTAGAAACTTACATTTTGATGTCTTTTACACTTGTTCTCACACAATTCTATGATATTCATTAGTACTTCCTCTGAATTACTACTGATTTCTAGCTGTTTCCTATAATGGGCCTTCTGCTCTACTTGTGGGACTTCACCACATGTAGCAACAACTTTATACAGTCTTCTGTGGACTTGCGAAGCTATATAAACTTGTCTTTCAACTGTTTTACAGTTAAATACTACTTTTCAGTGCATTCTGATGGTTTGAAACACTGGTTTCATGTGAACTAACTCTATTTCAAGGATTTATGCAGTGTACAACATCCTTTCTAGACTAGAGACTTACATTTTGATGTCTTTTACTCTTGTTCTCTCTCTATTCTATGATATTCATTAGTATTTGCTCTGAATGACTACTGATTTCTAGCTGTTTCCTATAATGGGCCTTCTTTTCTACTTGTGGGACTTCACCACATGTAGAAACAAATTTATACACTCTTCCCTGAACTTTAGAAGCTATATACACTTGTCTTTCAACTGTTTTACAGTTGAATACTACTTTTCAGTGAATTCTAGTGGGATGAAACACTGTTTTCTTGTGAAGTAACTCTATTTCAAGGATTTCTGTAGTGTATAACATCCTTTCTAGACTAGAAACTTACATTTTGATGTCTTTTACTCTTGTTCTCACACAATTCTATGATATTCATTAGTATTTCCTCTGAATTACTACTGATTTCTAGCTGTTTCCTATAATGGGCCTTCTTTTCTACTTGTGGGACTTCACCAAATGTAGAAACAACTTTATACAGTCTTCTGTGGACTTGCGAAGCTATATACACTTGTCTTTCAACTGTTTTACAGTTGAACACTACTTTTCAGTGAATTCTAGTGGGTTGAAACACTGTTTTCTTGTGAAGTAACTCTATTTCAAGGATTTCTGTAGTGTATAACATCCTTTCTAGACTAGAAACTTACATTTTGATGTCTTTTACACTTGTTCTCACACAATTCTATGATATTAGTACTTCCTCTGAATTACTACTGATTTCTAGCTGTTTCCTATAATGGGCCTTCTGCTCTACTTGTGGGACTTCACCACATGTAGCAACAACTTTATACAGTCTTCTGTGGACTTGCGAAGCTATATAAACTTGTCTTTCAACTGTTTTACAGTTAAATACTACTTTTCAGTGCATTCTGGTGGTTTGAAACACTGGTTTCATGTGAACTAACTCTATTTCAAGGATTTATGCAGTGTACAACATCCTTTCTAGACTAGAGACTTACATTTTGATGTCTTTTACTCTTGTTCTCTCTCTATTCTATGATATTCATTAGTATTTGCTCTGAATGACTACTGATTTCTAGCTGTTTCCTATAATGGGCCTTCTTTTCTACTTGTGGGACTTCACCACATGTAGAAACAAATTTATACACTCTTCCCTGAACTTTAGAAGCTATATACACTTGTCTTTCAACTGTTTTACAGTTGAATACTACTTTTCAGTGAATTCTAGTGGGATGAAACACTGTTTTCTTGTGAAGTAACTCTATTTCAAGGATTTCTGTAGTGTATAACATCCTTTCTAGACTAGAAACTTACATTTTGATGTCTTTTACTCTTGTTCTCACACAATTCTATGATATTCATGAGTATTTTCTCTGAATTACTACTGATTTCTAGCTGTTTCCTATAATGGGCCTTATTTTCTACTTGTGGGACTTCACCACATGTAGAAACAACTTTATACAGTCTTCTGTGGACTTGCGAAGCTATATACACTTGTCTTTCCACTGTTTTACAGTTGAACAATACTTTTCAGTGAATTCTAGTGGGTTGAAACACTGTTTTCTTGTGAAGTAACTCTATTTCAAGGATTTCTGTAGTGTATAACATCCTTTCTAGACTAGAAACTTACATTTTGATGTCTTTTACACTTGTTCTCACACAATTCTATGATATTCATTAGTATTTCCTCTGAATTACTACTGATTTCTAGCTGTTTCCTATAATGGGCCTTCTGCTCTACTTGTGGGACTTCACCACATGTAGAAACAACTTTATACAGTCTTCTGTGGACTTGCGAAGCTATATAAACTTGTCTTTCAACTGTTTTACAGTTAAATACTACTTTTCAGTGCATTCTGGTGGTTTGAAACACTGTTTTCAGGTGAACTAACTCTATTTCAAGGATTTCTGCAGTGTACAACATCCTTTCTAGACTAGAGACTTACATTTTGATGTCTTTTACTCTTGTTCTCTCTCTATTCTGTGATATTCATTAGTATTTGCTCTGAATGACTACTGATTTCTAGCTGTTTCCTATAATGGGCCTTCTTTTCTACTTGTGGGACTTCACCACATGTAGAAAAAAATTTATACACTCTTTTCTGATCTTGAGAAGCTATATACACTTGTCTTTCAACTGTTTTACAGTTGAATACTACTTTTCAGTGAATTCTAGTGGGTTGAAACACTGTTCTCTTGTGAAGTAACTCTATTTCAAGGATTTCTGTAGTGTATAACATCCTTTCTAGACTACAAACTTACATTTTGATGTCTTTTACACTTCTTCTCACACAATTTTATGATATTCATGAGTATTTTCTCTGAATTACTACTGATTTCTAGCTGTTTCCTATAATGGGCCTTCTGGGCTACTTGTGGGAGTTCACCACATGTAGAAACAACTTTATACAGTCTTCTGTGGACTTGCGAAGCTATATAAACTTGTCTTTCAACTGTTTTACAGTTAAATACTACTTTTCAGTGCATTCTGGTGGTTTGAAACACTGGTTTCATGTGAACTAACTCTATTTCAAGGATTTCTGCAGTGTACAACATCCTTTCTAGACTAGAGACTTACATTTTGATGTCTTTTACTCTTGTTCTCTCTCTATTCTGTGATATTCATTAGTATTTGCTCTGAATGACTACTGATTTCTAGCTGTTTCCTATAATGGGCCTTCTTTTCTACTTGTGGGACTTCACCACATGTAGAAACAACTTTATACACTCTTTTCTGATCTTGAGAAGCTATATACACTTGTCTTTCAACTGTTTTACAGTTGAATACTACTTTTCAGTCAATTCTAGTGGGTTGAAACACTGTTTTCTTGTGAAGTAACTATATTTCAAGGATTTCTGTAGTGTATAACATCCTTTCTAGACTAGAAACTTACATTTTGATGTCTTTTACACTTGTTCTCACACAATTTTATGATATTCATTAGTATTTCCTCAGAATTACTACTGATTTCTAGCTGTTTCCTATAATGGGCCTTCTGCTCTACTTGTGGGACTTCACCACATGTAGAAACAACTTTATACAGTCTTCTGTGGACTTGCGAATCTATATAAACTTGTCTTTCAACTGTTTTACAGTTAAATACTACTTTTCAGTGCATTCTGGTGGTTTGAAACACTGGTTTCATGTGAACTAACTCTATTTCAAGGATTTCTGCAGTGTACAACTTCCTTTCTAGACTAGAGACTTACATTTTGATGTCTTTTACTCTTGTTCTCTCTCTATTCTATGATATTCATTAGTATTTGCTCTGAATGACTACTGATTTCTAGCTGTTTCCTATAATGGGCCTTCTTTTCTACTTGTGGGACTTCACCACATGTAGAAACAACTTTATACAGTCTTCTGTGGACTTGCGAAGCTATATACACTTGTCTTTCAACTGTTTTACAGTTGAACACTACTTTTCAGTGAATTCTAGTGGGTTGAAACACTGTTTTCTTGTGAAGTAACTCTATTTCAAGGATTTCTGTAGTGTATAACATCCTTTCTAGACTAGAAACTTACATTTTGATGTCTTTTACACTTGTTCTCACACAATTCTATGATATTCATTAGTATTTCCTCTGAATTACTACTGATTTCTAGCTGTTTCCTATAATGGGCCTTCTGCTCTACTTGTGTGAGTTCACCACATGTAGAAACAACTTTATACAATCTTCTGTGGACTTGCGAAGCTATATAAACTTGTCTTTCAACTGTTTTACAGTTAAATACTACTTTTCAGTGCATTCTGGTGGTTTGAAACACTGGTTTCATGTGAACTAACTCTATTTCAAGGATTTCTGCAGTGTACAACATCCTTTCTAGACTAGAGACTTACATTTTGATGTCTTTTACTCTTGTTCTCTCTCTATTCTGTGATATTCATTAGTATTTGCTCTGAATGACTACTGATTTCTAGCTGTTTCCTATAATGGGCCTTCTTTTCTACTTGTGGGACTTCACCACATGTAGAAACAAATTTATACACTCTTTTCTGATCTTGAGAAGCTATATACACTTGTCTTTCAACTGTTTTACAGTTGAATACTACTTTTCAGTGAATTCTAGTGGGTTGAAACACTGTTCTCTTGTGAAGTAACTCTATTTCAAGGATTTCTGTAGTGTATAACATCCTTTCTAGACTACAAACTTACATTTTGATGTCTTTTACACTTCTTCTTACACAATTCTATGATATTCATGAGTATTTTCTCTGAATTACTACTGATTTTTAGCTGTTTCCTATAATGGGCCTTCTGGTCTACTTGTGGGAGTTCACCACATGTAGAAACAACTTTATACAGTCTTCTGTGGACTTGCGAAGCTATATAAACTTGTCTTTCAACTGTTTTACAGTTAAATACTACTTTTCAGTGCATTCTGGTGGTTTGAAACACTGGTTTCATGTGAACTAACTCTATTTCAAGGATTTCTGCAGTGTACAACATCCTTTCTAGACTAGAGACTTACATTTTGATGTCTTTTACTCTTGTTCTCTCTCTATTCTGTGATATTCATTAGTATTTGCTCTGAATGACTACTGATTTCTAGCTGTTTCCTATAATGGGCCTTCTTTTCTACTTGTGGGACTTCACCACATGTAGAAACAACTTTATACACTCTTTTTCTGATCTTGAGAAGCTATATACACTTGTCTTTCAACTGTTTTACAGTTGAATACTACTTTTCAGTGAATTCTAGTGGGTTGAAACACTGTTTTCTTGTGAAGTAACTCTATTTCAAGGATTTCTGTAGTGTATAACATCCTTTCTAGACTAGAAACTTACATTTTGATGTCTTTTACACTTGTTCTCACACAATTCTATGATATTCATTAGTATTTCCTCAGAATTACTACTGATTTCTAGCTGTTTCCTATAATGGGCCTTATTTTCTACTTGTGGGACTTCACCACATGTAGAAACAACTTTATACAGTCTTCTGTGAACTTGCAAAGCTATATACACTTGTCTTTCAACTGTTTTACAGTTGAACACTACTTTTCAGTGAATTCTAGTGGGTTGAAACACTGTTTTCTTGTGAAGTAACTCTATTTCAAGGATTTCTGTAGTGTATAACATCCTTTCCAGACTAGAAACTTACATTTTGATGTCTTTTACACTTGTTTCACACAATTCTATGATATTCATTAGTATTTCCTCTGAATTACTACTGATTTCTAGCTGTTTCCTATAATGGGCCTTCTGCTCTACTTGTGGGACTTCACCACATGTAGAAACAACTTTACACAGTCTTCTGTGGACTTGCGAATCTATATAAACTTGTCTTTCAACTGTTTTACAGTTAAATACTACTTTTCAGTGCATTCTGGTGGTTTGAAACACTGGTTTCATGTGAACTAACTCTATTTCAAGGATTTCTGCAGTGTACAACTTCCTTTCTAGACTAGAGACTTACATTTTGATGTCTTTTACTCTTGTTCTCTCTCTATTCTATGATATTCATTAGTATTTGCTCTGAATGACTACTGATTTCTAGCTGTTTCCTATAATGGGCCTTCTTTTCTACTTGTGGGACTTCACCACATGTAGAAACAACTTTATACAGTCTTCTGTGGACTTGCGAAGCTATATACACTTGTCTTTCAACTGTTTTACAGTTGAACACTACTTTTCAGTGAATTCTAGTGGGTTGAAACACTGTTTTCTTGTGAAGTAACTCTATTTCAAGGATTTCTGTAGTGTATAACATCCTTTCTAGACTAGAAACTTACATTTTGATGTCTTTTACACTTGTTCTCACACAATTCTATGATATTCATTAGTATTTCCTCTGAATTACTACTGATTTCTAGCTGTTTCCTATAATGGGCCTTCTGCTCTACTTGTGTGAGTTCACCACATGTAGAAACAACTTTATACAATCTTCTGTGGACTTGCGAAGCTATATAAACTTGTCTTTCAACTGTTTTACAGTTAAATACTACTTTTCAGTGCATTCTGGTGGTTTGAAACACTGGTTTCATGTGAACTAACTCTATTTCAAGGATTTCTGCAGTGTACAACATCCTTTCTAGACTAGAGACTTACATTTTGATGTCTTTTACTCTTGTTCTCTCTCTATTCTGTGATATTCATTAGTATTTGCTCTGAATGACTACTGATTTCTAGCTGTTTCCTATAATGGGCCTTCTTTTCTACTTGTGGGACTTCACCACATGTAGAAACAAATTTATACACTCTTTTCTGATCTTGAGAAGCTATATACACTTGTCTTTCAACTGTTTTACAGTTGAATACTACTTTTCAGTGAATTCTAGTGGGTTGAAACACTGTTCTCTTGTGAAGTAACTCTATTTCAAGGATTTCTGTAGTGTATAACATCCTTTCTAGACTACAAACTTACATTTTGATGTCTTTTACACTTCTTCTTACACAATTCTATGATATTCATGAGTATTTTCTCTGAATTACTACTGATTTTTAGCTGTTTCCTATAATGGGCCTTCTGGTCTACTTGTGGGAGTTCACCACATGTAGAAACAACTTTATACAGTCTTCTGTGGACTTGCGAAGCTATATAAACTTGTCTTTCAACTGTTTTACAGTTAAATACTACTTTTCAGTGCATTCTGGTGGTTTGAAACACTGGTTTCATGTGAACTAACTCTATTTCAAGGATTTCTGCAGTGTACAACATCCTTTCTAGACTAGAGACTTACATTTTGATGTCTTTTACTCTTGTTCTCTCTCTATTCTGTGATATTCATTAGTATTTGCTCTGAATGACTACTGATTTCTAGCTGTTTCCTATAATGGGCCTTCTTTTCTACTTGTGGGACTTCACCACATGTAGAAACAACTTTATACACTCTTTTTCTGATCTTGAGAAGCTATATACACTTGTCTTTCAACTGTTTTACAGTTGAATACTACTTTTCAGTGAATTCTAGTGGGTTGAAACACTGTTTTCTTGTGAAGTAACTCTATTTCAAGGATTTCTGTAGTGTATAACATCCTTTCTAGACTAGAAACTTACATTTTGATGTCTTTTACACTTGTTCTCACACAATTCTATGATATTCATTAGTATTTCCTCAGAATTACTACTGATTTCTAGCTGTTTCCTATAATGGGCCTTATTTTCTACTTGTGGGACTTCACCACATGTAGAAACAACTTTATACAGTCTTCTGTGAACTTGCAAAGCTATATACACTTGTCTTTCAACTGTTTTACAGTTGAACACTACTTTTCAGTGAATTCTAGTGGGTTGAAACACTGTTTTCTTGTGAAGTAACTCTATTTCAAGGATTTCTGTAGTGTATAACATCCTTTCCAGACTAGAAACTTACATTTTGATGTCTTTTACACTTGTTTCACACAATTCTATGATATTCATTAGTATTTCCTCTGAATTACTACTGATTTCTAGCTGTTTCCTATAATGGGCCTTCTGCTCTACTTGTGGGACTTCACCACATGTAGAAACAACTTTACACAGTCTTCTGTGGACTTGCGAACCTATATAAACTTGTCTTTCCACTGTTTTACAGTTAAATACTACTTTTCAGTGCATTCTGGTGGTTTGAAACACTGGTTTCATGTGAACTAACTCTATTTCAAGGATTTCTGCAGTGTACAACATCCTTTCTAGACTAGAGACTTACATTTTGATGTCTTTTACTCTTGTTCTCTCTCTATTCTGTGATATTCATTAGTATTTGCTCTGAATGACTACTGATTTCTAGCTGTTTCCTATAATGGGCCTTCTTTTCTACTTGTGGGACTTCACCACATGTAGAAACAAATTTATACACTCTTTTCTGATCTTGAGAAGCTATATACACTTGTCTTTCAACTGTTTTACAGTTGAATACTACTTTTCAGTGAATTCTAGTGGGTTGAAACACTGTTCTCTTGTGAAGTAACTCTATTTCAAGGATTTCTGTAGTGTATAACATCCTTTCTAGACTACAAACTTACATTTTGATGTCTTTTACACTTCTTCTTACACAATTCTATGATATTCATGAGTATTTTCTCTGAATTACTACTGATTTTTAGCTGTTTCCTATAATGGGCCTTCTGGTCTACTTGTGGGAGTTCACCACATGTAGAAACAACTTTATACAGTCTTCTGTGGACTTGCGAAGCTATATAAACTTGTCTTTCAACTGTTTTACAGTTAAATACTACTTTTCAGTGCATTCTGGTGGTTTGAAACACTGGTTTCATGTGAACTAACTCTATTTCAAGGATTTCTGCAGTGTACAACATCCTTTCTAGACTAGAGACTTACATTTTGATGTCTTTTACTCTTGTTCTCTCTCTATTCTGTGATATTCATTAGTATTTGCTCTGAATGACTACTGATTTCTAGCTGTTTCCTATAATGGGCCTTCTTTTCTACTTGTGGGACTTCACCACATGTAGAAACAACTTTATACACTCTTTTTCTGATCTTGAGAAGCTATATACACTTGTCTTTCAACTGTTTTACAGTTGAATACTACTTTTCAGTGAATTCTAGTGGGTTGAAACACTGTTTTCTTGTGAAGTAACTCTATTTCAAGGATTTCTGTAGTGTATAACATCCTTTCTAGACTAGAAACTTACATTTTGATGTCTTTTACACTTGTTCTCACACAATTCTATGATATTCATTAGTATTTCCTCAGAATTACTACTGATTTCTAGCTGTTTCCTATAATGGGCCTTATTTTCTACTTGTGGGACTTCACCACATGTAGAAACAACTTTATACAGTCTTCTGTGAACTTGCAAAGCTATATACACTTGTCTTTCAACTGTTTTACAGTTGAACACTACTTTTCAGTGAATTCTAGTGGGTTGAAACACTGTTTTCTTGTGAAGTAACTCTATTTCAAGGATTTCTGTAGTGTATAACATCCTTTCCAGACTAGAAACTTACATTTTGATGTCTTTTACACTTGTTTCACACAATTCTATGATATTCATTAGTATTTCCTCTGAATTACTACTGATTTCTAGCTGTTTCCTATAATGGGCCTTCTGCTCTACTTGTGGGACTTCACCACATGTAGAAACAACTTTACACAGTCTTCTGTGGACTTGCGAATCTATATAAACTTGTCTTTCAACTGTTTTACAGTTAAATACTACTTTTCAGTGCATTCTGGTGGTTTGAAACACTGGTTTCATGTGAACTAACTCTATTTCAAGGATTTCTGCAGTGTACAACTTCCTTTCTAGACTAGAGACTTACATTTTGATGTCTTTTACTCTTGTTCTCTCTCTATTCTATGATATTCATTAGTATTTGCTCTGAATGACTACTGATTTCTAGCTGTTTCCTATAATGGGCCTTCTTTTCTACTTGTGGGACTTCACCACATGTAGAAACAACTTTATACAGTCTTCTGTGGACTTGCGAAGCTATATACACTTGTCTTTCAACTGTTTTACAGTTGAACACTACTTTTCAGTGAATTCTAGTGGGTTGAAACACTGTTTTCTTGTGAAGTAACTCTATTTCAAGGATTTCTGTAGTGTATAACATCCTTTCTAGACTAGAAACTTACATTTTGATGTCTTTTACACTTGTTCTCACACAATTCTATGATATTCATTAGTATTTCCTCTGAATTACTACTGATTTCTAGCTGTTTCCTATAATGGGCCTTCTGCTCTACTTGTGTGAGTTCACCACATGTAGAAACAACTTTATACAATCTTCTGTGGACTTGCGAAGCTATATAAACTTGTCTTTCAACTGTTTTACAGTTAAATACTACTTTTCAGTGCATTCTGGTGGTTTGAAACACTGGTTTCATGTGAACTAACTCTATTTCAAGGATTTCTGCAGTGTACAACATCCTTTCTAGACTAGAGACTTACATTTTGATGTCTTTTACTCTTGTTCTCTCTCTATTCTGTGATATTCATTAGTATTTGCTCTGAATGACTACTGATTTCTAGCTGTTTCCTATAATGGGCCTTCTTTTCTACTTGTGGGACTTCACCACATGTAGAAACAAATTTATACACTCTTTTCTGATCTTGAGAAGCTATATACACTTGTCTTTCAACTGTTTTACAGTTGAATACTACTTTTCAGTGAATTCTAGTGGGTTGAAACACTGTTCTCTTGTGAAGTAACTCTATTTCAAGGATTTCTGTAGTGTATAACATCCTTTCTAGACTACAAACTTACATTTTGATGTCTTTTACACTTCTTCTTACACAATTCTATGATATTCATGAGTATTTTCTCTGAATTACTACTGATTTTTAGCTGTTTCCTATAATGGGCCTTCTGGTCTACTTGTGGGAGTTCACCACATGTAGAAACAACTTTATACAGTCTTCTGTGGACTTGCGAAGCTATATAAACTTGTCTTTCAACTGTTTTACAGTTAAATACTACTTTTCAGTGCATTCTGGTGGTTTGAAACACTGGTTTCATGTGAACTAACTCTATTTCAAGGATTTCTGCAGTGTACAACATCCTTTCTAGACTAGAGACTTACATTTTGATGTCTTTTACTCTTGTTCTCTCTCTATTCTGTGATATTCATTAGTATTTGCTCTGAATGACTACTGATTTCTAGCTGTTTCCTATAATGGGCCTTCTTTTCTACTTGTGGGACTTCACCACATGTAGAAACAACTTTATACACTCTTTTTCTGATCTTGAGAAGCTATATACACTTGTCTTTCAACTGTTTTACAGTTGAATACTACTTTTCAGTGAATTCTAGTGGGTTGAAACACTGTTTTCTTGTGAAGTAACTCTATTTCAAGGATTTCTGTAGTGTATAACATCCTTTCTAGACTAGAAACTTACATTTTGATGTCTTTTACACTTGTTCTCACACAATTCTATGATATTCATTAGTATTTCCTCAGAATTACTACTGATTTCTAGCTGTTTCCTATAATGGGCCTTATTTTCTACTTGTGGGACTTCACCACATGTAGAAACAACTTTATACAGTCTTCTGTGAACTTGCAAAGCTATATACACTTGTCTTTCAACTGTTTTACAGTTGAACACTACTTTTCAGTGAATTCTAGTGGGTTGAAACACTGTTTTCTTGTGAAGTAACTCTATTTCAAGGATTTCTGTAGTGTATAACATCCTTTCCAGACTAGAAACTTACATTTTGATGTCTTTTACACTTGTTTCACACAATTCTATGATATTCATTAGTATTTCCTCTGAATTACTACTGATTTCTAGCTGTTTCCTATAATGGGCCTTCTGCTCTACTTGTGGGACTTCACCACATGTAGAAACAACTTTACACAGTCTTCTGTGGACTTGCGAACCTATATAAACTTGTCTTTCCACTGTTTTACAGTTAAATACTACTTTTCAGTGCATTCTGGTGGTTTGAAACACTGGTTTCATGTGAACTAACTCTATTTCAAGGATTTCTGCAGTGTACAACATCCTTTCTAGACTAGAGACTTACATTTTGATGTCTTTTACTCTTGTTCTCTCTCTATTCTGTGATATTCATTAGTATTTGCTCTGAATGACTACTGATTTCTAGCTGTTTCCTATAATGGGCCTTCTTTTCTACTTGTGGGACTTCACCACATGTAGAAACAACTTTATACACTCTTTTCTGATCTTGAGAAGCTATATACACTTGTCTTTCAACTGTTTTACAGTTGAATACTACTTTTCAGTCAATTCTAGTGGGTTGAAACACTGTTTTCTTGTGAAGTAACTATATTTCAAGGATTTCTGTAGTGTATAACATCCTTTCTAGACTAGAAACTTACATTTTGATGTCTTTTACACTTGTTCTCACACAATTTTATGATATTCATTAGTATTTCCTCAGAATTACTACTGATTTCTAGCTGTTTCCTATAATGGGCCTTCTGCTCTACTTGTGGGACTTCACCACATGTAGAAACAACTTTATACAGTCTTCTGTGGACTTGCGAATCTATATACACTTGTCTTTCAACTGTTTTAGAGTTGAACACTACTTTTCAGTGAATTCCAGTGGGTTGAAACACTGTTTTCTTGTGAAGTAACTCTATTTCAGGGATTTCTGTAGTGTATAACATCCTTTCTAGACTAGAAACTTACATTTTGATGTCTTTTACACTTGTTCTCACACAATTCTATGATATTCATTAGTACTTCCTCTGAATTACTACTGATTTCTAGCTGTTTCCTATAATGGGCCTTCTGCTCTACTTGTGGGACTTCACCACATGTAGCAACAACTTTATACAGTCTTCTGTGGACTTGCGAAGCTATATAAACTTGTCTTTCAACTGTTTTACAGTTAAATACTACTTTTCAGTGCATTCTGGTGGTTTGAAACACTGGTTTCATGTGAACTAACTCTATTTCAAGGATTTCTGCAGTGTACAACATCCTTTCTAGACTAGAGACTTACATTTTGATGTCTTTTACTCTTGTTCTCTCTCTATTCTGTGATATTCATTAGTATTTGCTCTGAATGACTACTGATTTCTAGCTGTTTCCTATAATGGGCCTTCTTTTCTACTTGTGGGACTTCACCACATGTAGAAACAACTTTATACACTCTTTTTCTGATCTTGAGAAGCTATATACACTTGTCTTTCAACTGTTTTACAGTTGAATACTACTTTTCAGTGAATTCTAGTGGGTTGAAACACTGTTTTCTTGTGAAGTAACTCTATTTCAAGGATTTCTGTAGTGTATAACATCCTTTCTAGACTAGAAACTTACATTTTGATGTCTTTTACACTTGTTCTCACACAATTCTATGATATTCATTAGTACTTCCTCTGAATTACTACTGATTTCTAGCTGTTTCCTATAATGGGCCTTCTGCTCTACTTGTGGGACTTCACCACATGTAGCAACAACTTTATACAGTCTTCTGTGGACTTGCGAAGCTATATAAACTTGTCTTTCAACTGTTTTACAGTTAAATACTACTTTTCAGTGCATTCTGATGGTTTGAAACACTGGTTTCATGTGAACTAACTCTATTTCAAGGATTTATGCAGTGTACAACATCCTTTCTAGACTAGAGACTTACATTTTGATGTCTTTTACTCTTGTTCTCTCTCTATTCTATGATATTCATTAGTATTTGCTCTGAATGACTACTGATTTCTAGCTGTTTCCTATAATGGGCCTTCTTTTCTACTTGTGGGACTTCACCACATGTAGAAACAAATTTATACACTCTTCCCTGAACTTTAGAAGCTATATACACTTGTCTTTCAACTGTTTTACAGTTGAATACTACTTTTCAGTGAATTCTAGTGGGATGAAACACTGTTTTCTTGTGAACTAACTCTATTTCAAGGATTTCTGCAGTGTACAACATCCTTTCTAGACTAGAGACTTACATTTTGATGTCTTTTACTCTTGTTCTCTCTCTATTCTGTGATATTCATTAGTATTTGCTCTGAATGACTACTGATTTCTAGCTGTTTCCTATAATGGGCCTTCTTTTCTACTTGTGGGACTTCACCACATGTAGAAACAACTTTATACACTCTTTTTCTGATCTTGAGAAGCTATATACACTTGTCTTTCAACTGTTTTACAGTTGAATACTACTTTTCAGTGAATTCTAGTGGGTTGAAACACTGTTTTCTTGTGAAGTAACTCTATTTCAAGGATTTCTGTAGTGTATAACATCCTTTCTAGACTAGAAACTTACATTTTGATGTCTTTTACACTTGTTCTCACACAATTCTATGATATTCATTAGTACTTCCTCTGAATTACTACTGATTTCTAGCTGTTTCCTATAATGGGCCTTCTGCTCTACTTGTGGGACTTCACCACATGTAGCAACAACTTTATACAGTCTTCTGTGGACTTGCGAAGCTATATAAACTTGTCTTTCAACTGTTTTACAGTTAAATACTACTTTTCAGTGCATTCTGATGGTTTGAAACACTGGTTTCATGTGAACTAACTCTATTTCAAGGATTTATGCAGTGTACAACATCCTTTCTAGACTAGAGACTTACATTTTGATGTCTTTTACTCTTGTTCTCTCTCTATTCTATGATATTCATTAGTATTTGCTCTGAATGACTACTGATTTCTAGCTGTTTCCTATAATGGGCCTTCTTTTCTACTTGTGGGACTTCACCACATGTAGAAACAAATTTATACACTCTTCCCTGAACTTTAGAAGCTATATACACTTGTCTTTCAACTGTTTTACAG
The DNA here is from genome assembly GCF_951640355.1 of Cnephaeus nilssonii. Taxonomy (NCBI): domain Eukaryota; kingdom Metazoa; phylum Chordata; class Mammalia; order Chiroptera; family Vespertilionidae; genus Cnephaeus; species Cnephaeus nilssonii. The sequence continues at coordinate 140,910 of NW_027645430.1, read as the reverse complement.
TTGAATACTACTTTTCAGTGAATTCTAGTGGGATGAAACACTGTTTTCTTGTGAAGTAACTCTATTTCAAGGATTTCTGTAGTGTATAACATCCTTTCTAGACTAGAAACTTACATTTTGATGTCTTTTACACTTGTTCTCACACAATTCTATGATATTCATTAGTACTTCCTCTGAATTACTACTGATTTCTAGCTGTTTCCTATAATGGGCCTTCTGCTCTACTTGTGGGACTTCACCACATGTAGCAACAACTTTATACAGTCTTCTGTGGACTTGCGAAGCTATATAAACTTGTCTTTCAACTGTTTTACTGTTAAATACTACTTTTCAGTGCATTCTGATGGTTTGAAACACTGGTTTCATGTGAACTAACTCTATTTCAAGGATTTATGCAGTGTACAACATCCTTTCTAGACTAGAGACTTACATTTTGATGTCTTTTACTCTTGTTCTCTCTCTATTCTATGATATTCATTAGTATTTGCTCTGAATGACTACTGATTTCTAGCTGTTTCCTATAATGGGCCTTCTTTTCTACTTGTGGGACTTCACCACATGTAGAAACAACTTTATACACTCTTTTTCTGATCTTGAGAAGCTATATACACTTGTCTTTCAACTGTTTTACAGTTGAATACTACTTTTCAGTGAATTCTAGTGGGTTGAAACACTGTTTTCTTGTGAAGTAACTCTATTTCAAGGATTTCTGTAGTGTATAACATCCTTTCTAGACTAGAAACTTACATTTTGATGTCTTTTACACTTGTTCTCACACAATTCTATGATATTCATTAGTATTTCCTCAGAATTACTACTGATTTCTAGCTGTTTCCTATAATGGGCCTTATTTTCTACTTGTGGGACTTCACCACATGTAGAAACAACTTTATACAGTCTTCTGTGAACTTGCAAAGCTATATACACTTGTCTTTCAACTGTTTTACAGTTGAACACTACTTTTCAGTGAATTCTAGTGGGTTGAAACACTGTTTTCTTGTGAAGTAACTCTATTTCAAGGATTTCTGTAGTGTATAACATCCTTTCTAGACTAGAAACTTACATTTTGATGTCTTTTACACTTGTTCTCACACAATTCTATGATATTCATTAGTATTTCCTCTGAATTACTACTGATTTCTAGCTGTTTCCTATAATGGGCCTTCTGCTCTACTTGTGGGACTTCACCACATGTAGAAACAACTTTATACAGTCTTCTGTGGACTTGCGAAGCTATATACACTTGTCTTTCAACTGTTTTACAGTTGAACACTACTTTTCAGTGAATTCTAGTGGGTTGAAACACTGTTTTCTTGTGAAGTAACTCTATTTCAAGGATTTCTGTAGTGTATAACATCCTTTCTAGACTAGAAACTTACATTTTGATGTCTTTTACACTTGTTCTCACACAATTCTATGATATTCATTAGTATTTCCTCTGAATTACTACTGATTTCTAGCTGTTTCCTATAATGGGCCTTCTGCTCTACTTGTGTGAGTTCACCACATGTAGAAACAACTTTATACAATCTTCTGTGGACTTGCGAAGCTATATAAACTTGTCTTTCAACTGTTTTACAGTTAAATACTACTTTTCAGTGCATTCTGGTGGTTTGAAACACTGGTTTCATGTGAACTAACTCTATTTCAAGGATTTCTGCAGTGTACAACATCCTTTCTAGACTAGAGACTTACATTTTGATGTCTTTTACTCTTGTTCTCTCTCTATTCTGTGATATTCATTAGTATTTGCTCTGAATGACTACTGATTTCTAGCTGTTTCCTATAATGGGCCTTCTTTTCTACTTGTGGGACTTCACCACATGTAGAAACAAATTTATACACTCTTTTCTGATCTTGAGAAGCTATATACACTTGTCTTTCAACTGTTTTACAGTTGAATACTACTTTTCAGTGAATTCTAGTGGGTTGAAACACTGTTCTCTTGTGAAGTAACTCTATTTCAAGGATTTCTGTAGTGTATAACATCCTTTCTAGACTACAAACTTACATTTTGATGTCTTTTACACTTCTTCTTACACAATTCTATGATATTCATGAGTATTTTCTCTGAATTACTACTGATTTTTAGCTGTTTCCTATAATGGGCCTTCTTGTCTACTTGTGGGAGTTCACCACATGTAGAAACAACTTTATACAGTCTTCTGTGGACTTGCGAAGCTATATAAACTTGTCTTTCAACTGTTTTACAGTTAAATACTACTTTTCAGTGCATTCTGGTGGTTTGAAACACTGGTTTCATGTGAACTAACTCTATTTCAAGGATTTCTGCAGTGTACAACATCCTTTCTAGACTAGAGACTTACATTTTGATGTCTTTTACTCTTGTTCTCTCTCTATTCTGTGATATTCATTAGTATTTGCTCTGAATGACTACTGATTTCTAGCTGTTTCCTATAATGGGCCTTCTTTTCTACTTGTGGGACTTCACCACATGTAGAAACAACTTTATACACTCTTTTTCTGATCTTGAGAAGCTATATACACTTGTCTTTCAACTGTTTTACAGTTGAATACTACTTTTCAGTGAATTCTAGTGGGTTGAAACACTGTTTTCTTGTGAAGTAACTCTATTTCAAGGATTTCTGTAGTGTATAACATCCTTTCTAGACTAGAAACTTACATTTTGATGTCTTTTACACTTGTTCTCACACAATTCTATGATATTCATTAGTATTTCCTCAGAATTACTACTGATTTCTAGCTGTTTCCTATAATGGGCCTTATTTTCTACTTGTGGGACTTCACCACATGTAGAAACAACTTTATACAGTCTTCTGTGAACTTGCAAAGCTATATACACTTGTCTTTCAACTGTTTTACAGTTGAACACTACTTTTCAGTGAATTCCAGTGGGTTGAAACACTGTTTTCTTGTGAAGTAACTCTATTTCAAGGATTTCTGTGGTGTATAACATCCTTTCTAGACTAGAAACTTACATTTTGATGTCTTTTACACTTGTTCTCACACAATTCTATGATATTCATTAGTACTTCCTCTGAATTACTACTGATTTCTAGCTGTTTCCTATAATGGGCCTTCTGCTCTACTTGTGGGACTTCACCACATGTAGCAACAACTTTATACAGTCTTCTGTGGACTTGCGAAGCTATATAAACTTGTCTTTCAACTGTTTTACAGTTAAATACTACTTTTCAGTGCATTCTGGTGGTTTGAAACACTGGTTTCATGTGAACTAACTCTATTTCAAGGATTTCTGCAGTGTACAACATCCTTTCTAGACTAGAGACTTACATTTTGATGTCTTTTACTCTTGTTCTCTCTCTATTCTGTGATATTCATTAGTATTTGCTCTGAATGACTACTGATTTCTAGCTGTTTCCTATAATGGGCCTTCTTTTCTACTTGTGGGACTTCACCACATGTAGAAACAACTTTATACACTCTTTTTCTGATCTTGAGAAGCTATATACACTTGTCTTTCAACTGTTTTACAGTTGAATACTACTTTTCAGTGAATTCTAGTGGGTTGAAACACTGTTTTCTTGTGAAGTAACTCTATTTCAAGGATTTCTGTAGTGTATAACATCCTTTCTAGACTAGAAACTTACATTTTGATGTCTTTTACACTTGTTCTCACACAATTCTATGATATTCATTAGTATTTCCTCTGAATTACTACTGATTTCTAGCTGTTTCCTATAATGGGCCTTCTGCTCTACTTGTGTGAGTTCACCACATGTAGAAACAACTTTATACAATCTTCTGTGGACTTGCGAAGCTATATAAACTTGTCTTTCAACTGTTTTACAGTTAAATACTACTTTTCAGTGCATTCTGGTGGTTTGAAACACTGGTTTCATGTGAACTAACTCTATTTCAAGGATTTCTGCAGTGTACAACATCCTTTCTAGACTAGAGACTTACATTTTGATGTCTTTTACTCTTGTTCTCTCTCTATTCTGTGATATTCATTAGTATTTGCTCTGAATGACTACTGATTTCTAGCTGTTTCCTATAATGGGCCTTCTTTTCTACTTGTGGGACTTCACCACATGTAGAAACAAATTTATACACTCTTTTCTGATCTTGAGAAGCTATATACACTTGTCTTTCAACTGTTTTACAGTTGAATACTACTTTTCAGTGAATTCTAGTGGGTTGAAACACTGTTCTCTTGTGAAGTAACTCTATTTCAAGGATTTCTGTAGTGTATAACATCCTTTCTAGACTACAAACTTACATTTTGATGTCTTTTACACTTCTTCTTACACAATTCTATGATATTCATGAGTATTTTCTCTGAATTACTACTGATTTTTAGCTGTTTCCTATAATGGGCCTTCTGGTCTACTTGTGGGAGTTCACCACATGTAGAAACAACTTTATACAGTCTTCTGTGGACTTGCGAAGCTATATAAACTTGTCTTTCAACTGTTTTACAGTTAAATACTACTTTTCAGTGCATTCTGGTGGTTTGAAACACTGGTTTCATGTGAACTAACTCTATTTCAAGGATTTCTGCAGTGTACAACATCCTTTCTAGACTAGAGACTTACATTTTGATGTCTTTTACTCTTGTTCTCTCTCTATTCTGTGATATTCATTAGTATTTGCTCTGAATGACTACTGATTTCTAGCTGTTTCCTATAATGGGCCTTCTTTTCTACTTGTGGGACTTCACCACATGTAGAAACAACTTTATACACTCTTTTTCTGATCTTGAGAAGCTATATACACTTGTCTTTCAACTGTTTTACAGTTGAATACTACTTTTCAGTGAATTCTAGTGGGTTGAAACACTGTTTTCTTGTGAAGTAACTCTATTTCAAGGATTTCTGTAGTGTATAACATCCTTTCTAGACTAGAAACTTACATTTTGATGTCTTTTACACTTGTTCTCACACAATTCTATGATATTCATTAGTATTTCCTCAGAATTACTACTGATTTCTAGCTGTTTCCTATAATGGGCCTTATTTTCTACTTGTGGGACTTCACCACATGTAGAAACAACTTTATACAGTCTTCTGTGAACTTGCAAAGCTATATACACTTGTCTTTCAACTGTTTTACAGTTGAACACTACTTTTCAGTGAATTCTAGTGGGTTGAAACACTGTTTTCTTGTGAAGTAACTCTATTTCAAGGATTTCTGTAGTGTATAACATCCTTTCCAGACTAGAAACTTACATTTTGATGTCTTTTACACTTGTTTCACACAATTCTATGATATTCATTAGTATTTCCTCTGAATTACTACTGATTTCTAGCTGTTTCCTATAATGGGCCTTCTGCTCTACTTGTGGGACTTCACCACATGTAGAAACAACTTTACACAGTCTTCTGTGGACTTGCGAACCTATATAAACTTGTCTTTCCACTGTTTTACAGTTAAATACTACTTTTCAGTGCATTCTGGTGGTTTGAAACACTGGTTTCATGTGAACTAACTCTATTTCAAGGATTTCTGCAGTGTACAACATCCTTTCTAGACTAGAGACTTACATTTTGATGTCTTTTACTCTTGTTCTCTCTCTATTCTGTGATATTCATTAGTATTTGCTCTGAATGACTACTGATTTCTAGCTGTTTCCTATAATGGGCCTTCTTTTCTACTTGTGGGACTTCACCACATGTAGAAAAAACTTTATACACTCTTTTCTGATCTTGAGAAGCTATATACACTTGTCTTTCAACTGTTTCACAGTTGAATACTACTTTTCAGTGAATTCTAGTGGGTTGAAACACTGTTTTCTTGTGAAGTAACTCTATTTCAAGGATTTCTGTAGTGTATAACATCCTTTCTAGACTAGAAACTTACATTTTGATGTCTTTTACACTTGTTCTCACACAATTCTATGATATTCATTAGTATTTCCTCTGAATTACTACTGATTTCTAGCTGTTTCCTATAATGGGCCTTCTTTTCTACTTGTGGGACTTCACCAAATGTAGAAACAACTTTATACAGTCTTCTGTGGACTTGCGAAGCTATATACACTTGTCTTTCAACTGTTTTAGAGTTGAACACTACTTTTCAGTGAATTCCAGTGGGTTGAAACACTGTTTTCTTGTGAAGTAACTCTATTTCAAGGATTTCTGTAGTGTATAACATCCTTTCTAGACTAGAAACTTACATTTTGATGTCTTTTACACTTGTTCTCACACAATTCTATGATATTCATTAGTACTTCCTCTGAATTACTACTGATTTCTAGCTGTTTCCTATAATGGGCCTTCTGCTCTACTTGTGGGACTTCACCACATGTAGCAACAACTTTATACAGTCTTCTGTGGACTTGCGAAGCTATATAAACTTGTCTTTCAACTGTTTTACAGTTAAATACTACTTTTCAGTGCATTCTGGTGGTTTGAAACACTGGTTTCATGTGAACTAACTCTATTTCAAGGATTTCTGCAGTGTACAACATCCTTTCTAGACTAGAGACTTACATTTTGATGTCTTTTACTCTTGTTCTCTCTCTATTCTGTGATATTCATTAGTATTTGCTCTGAATGACTACTGATTTCTAGCTGTTTCCTATGATGGGCCTTCTTTTCTACTTGTGGGACTTCACCACATGTAGAAACAACTTTATACACTCTTTTTCTGATCTTGAGAAGCTATATACACTTGTCTTTCAACTGTTTTACAGTTGAATACTACTTTTCAGTGAATTCTAGTGGGTTGAAACACTGTTTTCTTGTGAAGTAACTCTATTTCAAGGATTTCTGTAGTGTATAACATCCTTTCTAGACTAGAAACTTACATTTTGATGTCTTTTACACTTGTTCTCACACAATTCTATGATATTCATTAGTACTTCCTCTGAATTACTACTGATTTCTAGCTGTTTCCTATAATGGGCCTTCTGCTCTACTTGTGGGACTTCACCACATGTAGCAACAACTTTATACAGTCTTCTGTGGACTTGCGAAGCTATATAAACTTGTCTTTCAACTGTTTTACAGTTAAATACTACTTTTCAGTGCATTCTGATGGTTTGAAACACTGGTTTCATGTGAACTAACTCTATTTCAAGGATTTATGCAGTGTACAACATCCTTTCTAGACTAGAGACTTACATTTTGATGTCTTTTACTCTTGTTCTCTCTCTATTCTATGATATTCATTAGTATTTGCTCTGAATGACTACTGATTTCTAGCTGTTTCCTATAATGGGCCTTCTTTTCTACTTGTGGGACTTCACCACATGTAGAAACAAATTTATACACTCTTCCCTGAACTTTAGAAGCTATATACACTTGTCTTTCAACTGTTTTACAGTTGAATACTACTTTTCAGTGAATTCTAGTGGGATGAAACACTGTTTTCTTGTGAAGTAACTCTATTTCAAGGATTTCTGTAGTGTATAACATCCTTTCTAGACTAGAAACTTACATTTTGATGTCTTTTACACTTGTTCTCACACAATTCTATGATATTCATTAGTACTTCCTCTGAATTACTACTGATTTCTAGCTGTTTCCTATAATGGGCCTTCTGCTCTACTTGTGGGACTTCACCACATGTAGCAACAACTTTATACAGTCTTCTGTGGACTTGCGAAGCTATATAAACTTGTCTTTCAACTGTTTTACTGTTAAATACTACTTTTCAGTGCATTCTGATGGTTTGAAACACTGGTTTCATGTGAACTAACTCTATTTCAAGGATTTCTGCAGTGTACAACATCCTTTCTAGACTAGAGACTTACATTTTGATGTCTTTTACTCTTGTTCTCTCTCTATTCTATGATATTCATTAGTATTTGCTCTGAATGACTACTGATTTCTAGCTGTTTCCTATAATGGGCCTTCTTTTCTACTTGTGGGACTTCACCACATGTAGAAACAACTTTATACACTCTTTTTCTGATCTTGAGAAGCTATATACACTTGTCTTTCAACTGTTTTACAGTTGAATACTACTTTTCAGTGAATTCTAGTGGGTTGAAACACTGTTTTCTTGTGAAGTAACTCTATTTCAAGGATTTCTGTAGTGTATAACATCCTTTCTAGACTAGAAACTTACATTTTGATGTCTTTTACACTTGTTCTCACACAATTCTATGATATTCATTAGTATTTCCTCAGAATTACTACTGATTTCTAGCTGTTTCCTATAATGGGCCTTATTTTCTACTTGTGGGACTTCACCACATGTAGAAACAACTTTATACAGTCTTCTGTGAACTTGCAAAGCTATATACACTTGTCTTTCAACTGTTTTACAGTTGAACACTACTTTTCAGTGAATTCTAGTGGGTTGAAACACTGTTTTCTTGTGAAGTAACTCTATTTCAAGGATTTCTGTAGTGTATAACATCCTTTCCAGACTAGAAACTTACATTTTGATGTCTTTTACACTTGTTTCACACAATTCTATGATATTCATTAGTATTTCCTCTGAATTACTACTGATTTCTAGCTGTTTCCTATAATGGGCCTTCTGCTCTACTTGTGGGACTTCACCACATGTAGAAACAACTTTACACAGTCTTCTGTGGACTTGCGAACCTATATAAACTTGTCTTTCCACTGTTTTACAGTTAAATACTACTTTTCAGTGCATTCTGGTGGTTTGAAACACTGGTTTCATGTGAACTAACTCTATTTCAAGGATTTCTGCAGTGTACAACATCCTTTCTAGACTAGAGACTTACATTTTGATGTCTTTTACTCTTGTTCTCTCTCTATTCTGTGATATTCATTAGTATTTGCTCTGAATGACTACTGATTTCTAGCTGTTTCCTATAATGGGCCTTCTTTTCTACTTGTGGGACTTCACCACATGTAGAAAAAACTTTATACACTCTTTTATGATCTTGAGAAGCTATATACACTTGTCTTTCAACTGTTTCACAGTTGAATACTACTTTTCAGTGAATTCTAGTGGGTTGAAACACTGTTTTCTTGTGAAGTAACTCTATTTCAAGGATTTCTGTAGTGTATAACATCCTTTCTAGACTAGAAACTTACATTTTGATGTCTTTTACACTTGTTCTCACACAATTCTATGATATTCATTAGTATTTCCTCTGAATTACTACTGATTTCTAGCTGTTTCCTATAATGGGCCTTCTTTTCTACTTGTGGGACTTCACCAAATGTAGAAACAACTTTATACAGTCTTCTGTGGACTTGCGAAGCTATATACACTTGTCTTTCAACTGTTTTAGAGTTGAACACTACTTTTCAGTGAATTCCAGTGGGTTGAAACACTGTTTTCTTGTGAAGTAACTCTATTTCAAGGATTTCTGTAGTGTATAACATCCTTTCTAGACTAGAAACTTACATTTTGATGTCTTTTACACTTGTTCTCACACAATTCTATGATATTCATTAGTACTTCCTCTGAATTACTACTGATTTCTAGCTGTTTCCTATAATGGGCCTTCTGCTCTACTTGTGGGACTTCACCACATGTAGCAACAACTTTATACAGTCTTCTGTGGACTTGCGAAGCTATATAAACTTGTCTTTCAACTGTTTTACAGTTAAATACTACTTTTCAGTGCATTCTGGTGGTTTGAAACACTGGTTTCATGTGAACTAACTCTATTTCAAGGATTTCTGCAGTGTACAACATCCTTTCTAGACTAGAGACTTACATTTTGATGTCTTTTACTCTTGTTCTCTCTCTATTCTGTGATATTCATTAGTATTTGCTCTGAATGACTACTGATTTCTAGCTGTTTCCTATGATGGGCCTTCTTTTCTACTTGTGGGACTTCACCACATGTAGAAACAACTTTATACACTCTTTTTCTGATCTTGAGAAGCTATATACACTTGTCTTTCAACTGTTTTACAGTTGAATACTACTTTTCAGTGAATTCTAGTGGGTTGAAACACTGTTTTCTTGTGAAGTAACTCTATTTCAAGGATTTCTGTAGTGTATAACATCCTTTCTAGACTAGAAACTTACATTTTGATGTCTTTTACACTTGTTCTCACACAATTCTATGATATTCATTAGTACTTCCTCTGAATTACTACTGATTTCTAGCTGTTTCCTATAATGGGCCTTCTGCTCTACTTGTGGGACTTCACCACATGTAGCAACAACTTTATACAGTCTTCTGTGGACTTGCGAAGCTATATAAACTTGTCTTTCAACTGTTTTACAGTTAAATACTACTTTTCAGTGCATTCTGATGGTTTGAAACACTGGTTTCATGTGAACTAACTCTATTTCAAGGATTTATGCAGTGTACAACATCCTTTCTAGACTAGAGACTTACATTTTGATGTCTTTTACTCTTGTTCTCTCTCTATTCTATGATATTCATTAGTATTTGCTCTGAATGACTACTGATTTCTAGCTGTTTCCTATAATGGGCCTTCTTTTCTACTTGTGGGACTTCACCACATGTAGAAACAAATTTATACACTCTTCCCTGAACTTTAGAAGCTATATACACTTGTCTTTCAACTGTTTTACAGTTGAATACTACTTTTCAGTGAATTCTAGTGGGATGAAACACTGTTTTCTTGTGAAGTAACTCTATTTCAAGGATTTCTGTAGTGTATAACATCCTTTCTAGACTAGAAACTTACATTTTGATGTCTTTTACTCTTGTTCTCACACAATTCTATGATATTCATGAGTATTTTCTCTGAATTACTACTGATTTCTAGCTGTTTCCTATAATGGGCCTTATTTTCTACTTGTGGGACTTCACCACATGTAGAAAAAACTTTATACAGTCTTCTGTGGACTTGCGAAGCTATATACCCTTGTCTTTCCACTGTTTTACAGTTGAACAATACTTTTCAGTGAATTCTAGTGGGTTGAAACACTGTTTTCTTGTGAAGTAACTCTATTTCAAGGATTTCTGTAGTGTATAACATCCTTTCTAGACTAGAAACTTACATTTTGATGTCTTTTACACTTGTTCTCACACAATTCTATGATATTCATTAGTATTTCCTCTGAATTACTACTGATTTCTAGCTGTTTCCTATAATGGGCCTTCTGCTCTACTTGTGGGACTTCACCACATGTAGAAACAACTTTATACAGTCTTCTGTGGACTTGCGAAGCTATATAAACTTGTCTTTCAACTGTTTTACAGTTAAATACTACTTTTCAGTGCATTCTGGTGGTTTGAAACACTGTTTTCAGGTGAACTAACTCTATTTCAAAGATTTCTGCAGTGTACAACATCCTTTCTAGACTAGAGACTTACATTTTGATGTCTTTTACTCTTGTTCTCTCTCTATTCTGTGATATTCATTAGTATTTGCTCTGAATGACTACTGATTTCTAGCTGTTTCCTATAATGGGCCTTCTTTTCTACTTGTGGGACTTCACCACATGTAGAAAAAAATTTATACACTCTTTTCTGATCTTGAGAAGCTATATACACTTGTCTTTCAACTGTTTTACAGTTGAATACTACTTTTCAGTGAATTCTAGTGGGTTGAAACACTGTTCTCTTGTGAAGTAACTCTATTTCAAGGATTTCTGTAGTGTATAACATCCTTTCTAGACTACAAACTTACATTTTGATGTCTTTTACACTTCTTCTCACACAATTCTATGATATTCATGAGTATTTTCTCTGAATTACTACTGATTTCTAGCTGTTTCCTATAATGGGCCTTCTGGGCTACTTGTGGGAGTTCACCACATGTAGAAACAACTTTATACAGTCTTCTGTGGACTTGCGAAGCTATATAAACTTGTCTTTCAACTGTTTTACAGTTAAATACTACTTTTCAGTGCATTCTGGTGGTTTGAAACACTGGTTTCATGTGAACTAACTCTATTTCAAGGATTTCTGCAGTGTACAACATCCTTTCTACACTAGAGACTTACATTTTGATGTCTTTTACTCTTGTTCTCTCTCTATTCTGTGATATTCATTAGTATTTGCTCTGAATGACTACTGATTTCTAGCTTTTTCCTATAATGGGCCTTCTTTTCTACTTGTGGGACTTCACCACATGTAGAAAAAAATTTATACACTCTTTTCTGATCTTGAGAAGCTATATACACTTGTCTTTCAACTGTTTTACAGTTGAATACTACTTTTCAGTGAATTCTAGTGGGTTGAAACACTGTTTTCTTGTGAAGTAACTCTATTTCAAGGATTTCTGTAGTGTATAACATCCTTTCTAGACTAGAAACTTACATTTTGATGTCTTTTACACTTGTTCTCACACAATTCTATGATATTCATTAGTATTTCCTCAGAATTACTACTGATTTCTAGCTGTTTCCTATAATGGGCCTTATTTTCTACTTGTGGGACTTCACCACATGTAGAAACAACTTTATACAGTCTTCTGTGGACTTGCAAAGCTATATACACTTGTCTTTCAACTGTTTTACAGTTGAACACTACTTTTCAGTGAATTCTAGTGGGTTGAAACACTGTTTTCTTGTGAAGTAACTCTATTTCAAGGATTTCTGTAGTGTATAACATCCTTTCCAGACTAGAAACTTACATTTTGATGTCTTTTACACTTGTTTCACACAATTCTATGATATTCATTAGTATTTCCTCTGAATTACTACTGATTTCTAGCTGTTTCCTATAATGGGCCTTCTGCTCTACTTGTGGGACTTCACCACATGTAGAAACAACTTTACACAGTCTTCTGTGGACTTGCGAACCTATATAAACTTGTCTTTCCACTGTTTTACAGTTAAATACTACTTTTCAGTGCATTCTGGTGGTTTGAAACACTGGTTTCATGTGAACTAACTCTATTTCAAGGATTTCTGCAGTGTACAACATCCTTTCTAGACTAGAGACTTACATTTTGATGTCTTTTACTCTTGTTCTCTCTCTATTCTGTGATATTCATTAGTATTTGCTCTGAATGACTACTGATTTCTAGCTGTTTCCTATAATGGGCCTTCTTTTCTACTTGTGGGACTTCACCACATGTAGAAAAAACTTTATACACTCTTTTCTGATCTTGAGAAGCTATATACACTTGTCTTTCAACTGTTTTACAGTTGAATACTACTTTTCAGTGAATTCTAGTGGGTTGAAACACTGTTTTCTTGTGAAGTAACTCTATTTCAAGGATTTCTGTAGTGTATAACATCCTTTCTAGACTAGAAACTTACATTTTGATGTCTTTTACACTTGTTCTCACACAATTCTATGATATTCATTAGTATTTCCTCTGAATTACTACTGATTTCTAGCTGTTTCCTATAATGGGCCTTCTTTTCTACTTGTGGGACTTCACCAAATGTAGAAACAACTTTATACAGTCTTCTGTGGACTTGCGAAGCTATATACACTTGTCTTTCAACTGTTTTACAGTTGAACACTACTTTTCAGTGAATTCTAGTGGGTTGAAACACTGTTTTCTTGTGAAGTAACTCTATTTCAAGGATTTCTGTAGTGTATAACATCCTTTCTAGACTAGAAACTTACATATTGATGTCTTTTACACTTGTTCTCACACAATTCTATGATATTCATTAGTACTTCCTCTGAATTACTACTGATTTCTAACTGTTTCCTATAATGGGCCTTCTGCTCTACTTGTGGGACTTCACCACATGTAGCAACAACTTTATACAGTCTTCTGTGGACTTGCGAAGCTATATAAACTTGTCTTTCAACTGTTTTACAGTTAAATACTACTTTTCAGTGCATTCTGGTGGTTTGAAACACTGGTTTCATGTGAACTAACTCTATTTCAAGGATTTCTGCAGTGTACAACATCCTTTCTAGACTAGAGACTTACATTTTGATGTCTTTTACACTTGTTCTCACACAATTCTATGATATTCATTAGTATTTCCTCTGAATTACTACTGATTTCTAGCTGTTTCCTATAATGGGCCTTCTGCTCTACTTGTGGGACTTCACCACATGTAGAAACAACTTTATACAGTCTTCTGTGGACTTGCGAAGCTATATAAACTTGTCTTTCAACTGTATTACATTTAAATACTACTTTTCAGTGCATTCTGGTGGTTTGAAACACTGGTTTCAGGTGAACTAACTCTATTTCAAGGATTTCTGCAGTGTACAACATCCTTTCTAGACTAGAGACTTACATTTTGATGTCTTTTACTCTTGTTCTCTCTCTATTCTGTGATATTCATTAGTATTTGCTCTGAATGACTACTGATTTCTAGCTGTTTCCTATAATGGGCCTTCTTTTCTACTTGTGGGACTTCACCACATGTAGAAAAAACTTTATACACTCTTTTCTGATCTTGAGAAGCTATATACACTTGTCTTTCAACTGTTTTACAGTTGAATACTACTTTTCAGTGAATTCTAGTGGGTTGAAACACTGTTTTCTTGTGAAGTAACTCTATTTCAAGGATTTCTGTAGTGTATAACATCCTTTCTAGACTAGAAATTTACATTTTGATGTCTTTTACTCTTGTTCTCACACAATTCTATGATATTCATGAGTATTTTCTCTGAATTACTACTGATTTCTAGCTGTTTCCTATAATGGGCCTTCTTTTCTACTTGTGGGACTTCACCACATGTAGAAACAACTTTATACAGTCTTCTGTGGACTTGCGAAGCTATATACACTTGTCTTTCAACAGTTTTACAGTTGAATACTACTTTTCAGTGAATTCTAGTGGGTTGAAACACTGTTTTCTTGTGAAGTAACTCTATTTCAAGGATTTCTGTAGTGTATAACATCCTTTCTAGACTAGAAACTTACATTTTGATGTCTTTTACACTTGTTCTCACACAATTCTGATATTCATTAGTATTTCCTCTGAATTACTACTTATTTCTAGCTGTTTCCTATAATGGGCCTTCTGCTCTACTTGTGGGACTTCACCACATGTAGAAATAACTTTATACAGTCTTCTGTGGACTTGCGAAGCTATATAAACTTGTCTTTCAACTGTTTTACAGTTAAATACTACTTTTCAGTGCATTCTGGTGGTTTGAAACACTGGTTTCATGTGAACTAACTCTATTTCAAGGATTTCTGCAGTGTACAACATCCTTTCTAGACTAGAGACTTACATTTTGATGTCTTTTACTCTTGTTCTCTCTCTATTCTGTGATATTCATTAGTATTTGCTCTGAATGACTACTGATTTCTAGCTGTTTCCTATAATGGGCCTTCTTTTCTACTTGTGGGACTTCACCACATGTAGAAACAACTTTATACACTCTTTTCTGATCTTGAGAAGCTACATACACTTGTCTTTCAACTGTTTTACAGTTGAATACTACTTTTCAGTGAATTCTAGTGGGTTGAAACACTGTTTTCTTGTGAAGTAACTCTATTTCAAGGATTTCTGTAGTGTATAACATCCTTTCTAGACTAGAAACTTACATTTTGATGTCTTTTACTCTTGTTCTCTCTCTATTCTGTGATATTCATTAGTATTTGCTATGAATGACTACTGATTTCTAGCTGTTTCCTATAATGGGCCTTCTTTTCTACTTGTGGGACTTCACCACATGTAGAAACAACTTTACACAGTCTTCTGTGGACTTGCGAAGCTATATAAACTTGTCTTTCAACTGTTTTACAGTTAAATACTACTTTTCAGTGCATTCTGGTGGTTTGAAACACTGGTTTCAGGTGAACTAACTCTATTTCAAGGATTTCTGCAGTGTACAACATCCTTTCTAGACTAGAGACTTACATTTTGATGTCTTTTACTCTTGTTCTCTCTCTATTCTGTGATATTCATTAGTATTTGCTCTGAATGACTACTGATTTCTAGCTGTTTCCTATAATGGGCCTTCTTTTCTACTTGTGGGACTTCACCACATGTGGAAACAACTTTATACACTCTTCTCTGAAATTGAGAAGCTATATACACTTGTCTTTCAAATGTTTTACAGTTGAATACTACTTTTCAGTGAATTCTAGTGGGTTGAAACACTGTTTTCTTGTGAAGTAACTCTATTTCAAGGATTTCTGTAGTGTATAACATCCTTTCTAGACTAGAAACTTACATTTTGATGTCTTTTACACTTGTTCTCACACAATTCTATGATATTCATTAGTATTTCCTCAGAATTACTACTGATTTCTAGCTGTTTCCTATAATGGGCCTTATTTTCTACTTGTGGGACTTCACCACATGTAGAAACAACTTTATACAGTCTTCTGTGAACTTGCAAAGCTATATACACTTGTCTTTCAACTGTTTTACAGTTGAACACTACTTTTCAGTGAATTCTAGTGGGTTGAAACACTGTTTTCTTGTGAAGTAACTCTATTTCAAGGATTTCTGTAGTGTATAACATCCTTTCCAGACTAGAAACTTACATTTTGATGTCTTTTACACTTGTTTCACACAATTCTATGATATTCATTAGTATTTCCTCTGAATTACTACTGATTTCTAGCTGTTTCCTATAATGGGCCTTCTGCTCTACTTGTGGGACTTCACCACATGTAGAAACAACTTTACACAGTCTTCTGTGGACTTGCGAACCTATATAAACTTGTCTTTCCACTGTTTTACAGTTAAATACTACTTTTCAGTGCATTCTGGTGGTTTGAAACACTGGTTTCATGTGAACTAACTCTATTTCAAGGATTTCTGCAGTGTACAACATCCTTTCTAGACTAGAGACTTACATTTTGATGTCTTTTACTCTTGTTCTCTCTCTATTCTGTGATATTCATTAGTATTTGCTCTGAATGACTACTGATTTCTAGCTGTTTCCTATAATGGGCCTTCTTTTCTACTTGTGGGACTTCACCACATGTAGAAACAACTTTATACACTCTTTTCTGATCTTGAGAAGCTACATACACTTGTCTTTCAACTGTTTTACAGTTGAATACTACTTTTCAGTGAATTCTAGTGGGTTGAAACACTGTTTTCTTGTGAAGTAACTCTATTTCAAGGACTTCTGTAGTGTATAACATCCTTTCTAGACTAGAAACTTACATTTTGATGTCTTTTACACTTGTTCTCACACAATTCTATGATATTCATTAGTATTTCCTCAGAATTACTACTGATTTCTAGCTGTTTCCTATAATGGGCCTTATTTTCTACTTGTGGGACTTCACCACGTGTAGAAACAACTTTATACAGTCTTCTGTGGACTTGCGAAGCTATATACACTTGTCTTTCCACTGTTTTACAGTTGAACAATACTTTTCAGTGAATTCTAGTGGGTTGAAACACTGTTTTCTTGTGAAGTAACTCTATTTCAAGGATTTCTGTAGTGTATAACATCCTTTCTAGACTAGAAACTTACATTTTGATGTCTTTTACTCTTGTTCTCTCTCTATTCTGTGATATTCATTAGTATTTGCTATGAATGACTACTGATTTCTAGCTGTTTCCTATAATGGGCCTTCTTTTCTACTTGTGGGACTTCACCACATGTAGAAACAACTTTACACAGTCTTCTGTGGACTTGCGAAGCTATATAAACTTGTCTTTCAACTGTTTTACAGTTAAATACTACTTTTCAGTGCATTCTGGTGGTTTGAAACACTGGTTTCAGGTGAACTAACTCTATTTCAAGGATTTCTGCAGTGTACAACATCCTTTCTAGACTAGAGACTTACATTTTGATGTCTTTTACTCTTGTTCTCTCTCTATTCTGTGATATTCATTAGTATTTGCTCTGAATGACTACTGATTTCTAGCTGTTTCCTATAATGGGCCTTCTTTTCTACTTGTGGGACTTCACCACATGTGGAAACAACTTTATACACTCTTCTCTGAAATTGAGAAGCTATATACACTTGTCTTTCAACTGTTTTACAGTTGAATACTACTTTTCAGTGAATTCTAGTGGGTTGAAACACTGTTTTCTTGTGAAGTAACTCTATTTCAAGGATTTCTGTAGTGTATAACATCCTTTCTAGACTAGAAACTTACATTTTGATGTCTTTTACACTTGTTCTCACACAATTCTATGATATTCATTAGTATTTCCTCAGAATTACTACTGATTTCTAGCTGTTTCCTATAATGGGCCTTATTTTCTACTTGTGGGACTTCACCACATGTAGAAACAACTTTATACAGTCTTCTGTGAACTTGCAAAGCTATATACACTTGTCTTTCAACTGTTTTACAGTTGAACACTACTTTTCAGTGAATTCTAGTGGGTTGAAACACTGTTTTCTTGTGAAGTAACTCTATTTCAAGGATTTCTGTAGTGTATAACAACCTTTCCAGACTAGAAACTTACATTTTGATGTCTTTTACACTTGTTCTCACACAATTCTATGATATTCATTAGTATTTCCTCTGAATTACTACTGATTTCTAGCTGTTTCCTATAATGGGCCTTCTGCTCTACTTGTGGGACTTCACCACATGTAGAAACAACTTTATACAGTCTTCTGTGGACTTGCGAAGCTATATAAACTTGTCTTTCAACTGTTTTACAGTTGAATACTACTTTTCAGTGAATTCTAGTGGGTTGAAACACTGTTTTCTTGTGAAGTAACTCTATTTCAAGGATTTCTGTAGTGTATAACATCCTTTCTAGACTAGAAACTTACATTTTGATGTCTTTTACACTTGTTCTCACACAATTCTATGATATTCATTAGTATTTCCTCAGAATTACTACTGATTTCTAGCTGTTTCCTATAATGGGCCTTATTTTCTACTTGTGGGACTTCACCACATGTAGAAACAACTTTATACAGTCTTCTGTGAACTTGCAAAGCTATATACACTTGTCTTTCAACTGTTTTACAGTTGAACACTACTTTTCAGTGAATTCTAGTGGGTTGAAACACTGTTTTCTTGTGAAGTAACTCTATTTCAAGGATTTCTGTAGTGTATAACATCCTTTCCAGACTAGAAACTTACATTTTGATGTCTTTTACACTTGTTTCACACAATTCTATGATATTCATTAGTATTTCCTCTGAATTACTACTGATTTCTAGCTGTTTCCTATAATGGGCCTTCTGCTCTACTTGTGGGACTTCACCACATGTAGAAACAACTTTACACAGTCTTCTGTGGACTTGCGAAGCTATATAAACTTGTCTTTCAACTGTATTACATTTAAATACTACTTTTCAGTGCATTCTGGTGGTTTGAAACACTGGTTTCAGGTGAACTAACTCTATTTCAAGGATTTCTGCAGTGTACAACATCCTTTCTAGACTAGAGACTTACATTTTGATGTCTTTTACTCTTGTTCTCTCTCTATTCTGTGATATTCATTAGTATTTGCTCTGAATGACTACTGATTTCTAGCTGTTTCCTATAATGGGCCTTCTTTTCTACTTGTGGGACTTCACCACATGTAGAAAAAACTTTATACACTCTTTTCTGATCTTGAGAAGCTATATACACTTGTCTTTCAACTGTTTTACAGTTGAATACTACTTTTCAGTGAATTCTAGTGGGTTGAAACACTGTTTTCTTGTGAAGTAACTCTATTTCAAGGATTTCTGTAGTGTATAACATCCTTTCTAGACTAGAAATTTACATTTTGATGTCTTTTACTCTTGTTCTCACACAATTCTATGATATTCATGAGTATTTTCTCTGAATTACTACTGATTTCTAGCTGTTTCCTATAATGGGCCTTCTTTTCTACTTGTGGGACTTCACCACATGTAGAAACAACTTTATACAGTCTTCTGTGGACTTGCGAAGCTATATACACTTGTCTTTCAACAGTTTTACAGTTGAATACTACTTTTCAGTGAATTCTAGTGGGTTGAAACACTGTTTTCTTGTGAAGTAACTCTATTTCAAGGATTTCTGTAGTGTATAACATCCTTTCTAGACTAGAAACTTACATTTTGATGTCTTTTACACTTGTTCTCACACAATTCTGATATTCATTAGTATTTCCTCTGAATTACTACTTATTTCTAGCTGTTTCCTATAATGGGCCTTCTGCTCTACTTGTGGGACTTCACCACATGTAGAAACAACTTTATACAGTCTTCTGTGGACTTGCGAAGCTATATAAACTTGTCTTTCAACTGTTTTACAGTTAAATACTACTTTTCAGTGCATTCTGGTGGTTTGAAACACTGGTTTCATGTGAACTAACTCTATTTCAAGGATTTCTGCAGTGTACAACATCCTTTCTAGACTAGAGACTTACATTTTGATGTCTTTTACTCTTGTTCTCTCTCTATTCTGTGATATTCATTAGTATTTGCTCTGAATGACTACTGATTTCTAGCTGTTTCCTATAATGGGCCTTCTTTTCTACTTGTGGGACTTCACCACATGTAGAAACAACTTTATACAGTCTTTTCTGATCTTGAGAAGCTACATACACTTGTCTTTCAACTGTTTTACAGTTGAATACTACTTTTCAGTGAATTCTAGTGGGTTGAAACACTGTTTTCTTGTGAAGTAACTCTATTTCAAGGATTTCTGTAGTGTATAACATCCTTTCTAGACTAGAAACTTACATTTTGATGTCTTTTACACTTGTTCTCACACAATTCTATGATATTCATTAGTATTTCCTCAGAATTACTACTGATTTCTAGCTGTTTCCTATAATGGGCCTTATTTTCTACTTGTGGGACTTCACCACGTGTAGAAACAACTTTATACAGTCTTCTGTGGACTTGCGAAGCTATATACACTTGTCTTTCCACTGTTTTACAGTTGAACAATACTTTTCAGTGAATTCTAGTGGGTTGAAACACTGTTTTCTTGTGAAGTAACTCTATTTCAAGGATTTCTGTAGTGTATAACATCCTTTCTAGACTAGAAACTTACATTTTGATGTCTTTTACTCTTGTTCTCTCTCTATTCTGTGATATTCATTAGTATTTGCTATGAATGACTACTGATTTCTAGCTGTTTCCTATAATGGGCCTTCTTTTCTACTTGTGGGACTTCACCACATGTAGAAACAACTTTACACAGTCTTCTGAGGACTTGCGAAGCTATATAAACTTGTCTTTCAACTGTTTTACAGTTAAATACTACTTTTCAGTGCATTCTGGTGGTTTGAAACACTGGTTTCAGGTGAACTAACTCTATTTCAAGGATTTCTGCAGTGTACAACATCCTTTCTAGACTAGAGACTTACATTTTGATGTCTTTTACTCTTGTTCTCTCTCTATTCTGTGATATTCATTAGTATTTGCTCTGAATGACTACTGATTTCTAGCTGTTTCCTATAATGGGCCTTCTTTTCTACTTGTGGGACTTCACCACATGTGGAAACAACTTTATACACTCTTCTCTGAAATTGAGAAGCTATATACACTTGACTTTCAACTGTTTTACAGTTGAATACTACTTTTCAGTGAATTCTAGTGGGTTGAAACACTGTTTTCTTGTGAAGTAACTCTATTTCAAGGATTTCTGTAGTGTATAACATCCTTTCTAGACTAGAAACTTACATTTTGATGTCTTTTACACTTGTTCTCACACAATTCTATGATATTCATTAGTATTTCCTCAGAATTACTACTGATTTCTAGCTGTTTCCTATAATGGGCCTTATTTTCTACTTGTGGGACTTCACCACATGTAGAAACAACTTTATACAGTCTTCTGTGAACTTGCAAAGCTATATACACTTGTCTTTCAACTGTTTTACAGTTGAACACTACTTTTCAGTGAATTCTAGTGGGTTGAAACACTGTTTTCTTGTGAAGTAACTCTATTTCAAGGATTTCTGTAGTGTATAACATCCTTTCCAGACTAGAAACTTACATTTTGATGTCTTTTACACTTGTTTCACACAATTCTATGATATTCATTAGTATTTCCTCTGAATTACTACTGATTTCTAGCTGTTTCCTATAATGGGCCTTCTGCTCTACTTGTGGGACTTCACCACATGTAGAAACAACTTTACACAGTCTTCTGTGGACTTGCGAACCTATATAAACTTGTCTTTCCACTGTTTTACAGTTAAATACTACTTTTCAGTGCATTCTGGTGGTTTGAAACACTGGTTTCATGTGAACTAACTCTATTTCAAGGATTTCTGCAGTGTACAACATCCTTTCTAGACTAGAGACTTACATTTTGATGTCTTTTACACTTGTTCTCACACAATTCTATGATATTCATTAGTATTTCCTCTGAATTACTACTGATTTCTAGCTGTTTCCTATAATGGGCCTTCTGCTCTACTTGTGGGACTTCACCACATGTAGAAACAACTTTATACAGTCTTCTGTGGACTTGCGAAGCTATATAAACTTGTCTTTCAACTGTATTACATTTAAATACTACTTTTCAGTGCATTCTGGTGGTTTGAAACACTGGTTTCAGGTGAACTAACTCTATTTCAAGGATTTCTGCAGTGTACAACATCCTTTCTAGACTAGAGACTTACATTTTGATGTCTTTTACTCTTGTTCTCTCTCTATTCTGTGATATTCATTAGTATTTGCTCTGAATGACTACTGATTTCTAGCTGTTTCCTATAATGGGCCTTCTTTTCTACTTGTGGGACTTCACCACATGTAGAAAAAACTTTATACACTCTTTTCTGATCTTGAGAAGCTATATACACTTGTCTTTCAACTGTTTTACAGTTGAATACTACTTTTCAGTGAATTCTAGTGGGTTGAAACACTGTTTTCTTGTGAAGTAACTCTATTTCAAGGATTTCTGTAGTGTATAACATCCTTTCTAGACTAGAAATTTACATTTTGATGTCTTTTACTCTTGTTCTCACACAATTCTATGATATTCACGAGTATTTTCTCTGAATTACTACTGATTTCTAGCTGTTTCCTATAATGGGCCTTCTTTTCTACTTGTGGGACTTCACCACATGTAGAAACAACTTTATACAGTCTTCTGTGGACTTGCGAAGCTATATACACTTGTCTTTCAACAGTTTTACAGTTGAATACTACTTTTCAGTGAATTCTAGTGGGTTGAAACACTGTTTTCTTGTGAAGTAACTCTATTTCAAGGATTTCTGTAGTGTATAACATCCTTTCTAGACTAGAAACTTACATTTTGATGTCTTTTACACTTGTTCTCACACAATTCTGATATTCATTAGTATTTTCTCTGAATTACTACTTATTTCTAGCTGTTTCCTATAATGGGCCTTCTGCTCTACTTGTGGGACTTCACCACATGTAGAAACAACTTTATACAGTCTTCTGTGGACTTGCGAAGCTATATAAACTTGTCTTTCAACTGTTTTACAGTTAAATACTACTTTTCAGTGCATTCTGGTGGTTTGAAACACTGGTTTCATGTGAACTAACTCTATTTCAAGGATTTCTGCAGTGTACAACATCCTTTCTAGACTAGAGACTTACATTTTGATGTCTTTTACTCTTGTTCTCTCTCTATTCTGTGATATTCATTAGTATTTGCTCTGAATGACTACTGATTTCTAGCTGTTTCCTATAATGGGCCTTCTTTTCTACTTGTGGGACTTCACCACATGTAGAAACAACTTTATACACTCTTTTCTGATCTTGAGAAGCTACATACACTTGTCTTTCAACTGTTTTACAGTTGAATACTACTTTTCAGTGAATTCTAGTGGGTTGAAACACTGTTTTCTTGTGAAGTAACTCTATTTCAAGGATTTCTGTAGTGTATAACATCCTTTCTAGACTAGAAACTTACATTTTGATGTCTTTTACACTTGTTCTCACACAATTCTATGATATTCATTAGTATTTCCTCAGAATTACTACTGATTTCTAGCTGTTTCCTATAATGGGCCTTATTTTCTACTTGTGGGACTTCACCACGTGTAGAAACAACTTTATACAGTCTTCTGTGGACTTGCGAAGCTATATACACTTGTCTTTCCACTGTTTTACAGTTGAACAATACTTTTCAGTGAATTCTAGTGGGTTGAAACACTGTTTTCTTGTGAAGTAACTCTATTTCAAGGATTTCTGTAGTGTATAACATCCTTTCTAGACTAGAAACTTACATTTTGATGTCTTTTACACTTGTTCTCACACAATTCTGATATTCATTAGTATTTCCTCTGAATTACTACTTATTTCTAGCTGTTTCCTATAATGGGCCTTCTGCTCTACTTGTGGGACTTCACCACATGTAGAAATAACTTTATACAGTCTTCTGTGGACTTGCGAAGCTATATAAACTTGTCTTTCAACTGTTTTACAGTTAAATACTACTTTTCAGTGCATTCTGGTGGTTTGAAACACTGGTTTCATGTGAACTAACTCTATTTCAAGGATTTCTGCAGTGTACAACATCCTTTCTAGACTAGAGACTTACATTTTGATGTCTTTTACTCTTGTTCTCTCTCTATTCTGTGATATTCATTAGTATTTGCTCTGAATGACTACTGATTTCTAGCTGTTTCCTATAATGGGCCTTCTTTTCTACTTGTGGGACTTCACCACATGTAGAAACAACTTTATACACTCTTTTCTGATCTTGAGAAGCTACATACACTTGTCTTTCAACTGTTTTACAGTTGAATACTACTTTTCAGTGAATTCTAGTGGGTTGAAACACTGTTTTCTTGTGAAGTAACTCTATTTCAAGGATTTCTGTAGTGTATAACATCCTTTCTAGACTAGAAACTTACATTTTGATGTCTTTTACACTTGTTCTCACACAATTCTATGATATTCATTAGTATTTCCTCAGAATTACTACTGATTTCTAGCTGTTTCCTATAATGGGCCTTATTTTCTACTTGTGGGACTTCACCACGTGTAGAAACAACTTTATACAGTCTTCTGTGGACTTGCGAAGCTATATACACTTGTCTTTCCACTGTTTTACAGTTGAACAATACTTTTCAGTGAATTCTAGTGGGTTGAAACACTGTTTTCTTGTGAAGTAACTCTATTTCAAGGATTTCTGTAGTGTATAACATCCTTTCTAGACTAGAAACTTACATTTTGATGTCTTTTACTCTTGTTCTCTCTCTATTCTGTGATATTCATTAGTATTTGCTATGAATGACTACTGATTTCTAGCTGTTTCCTATAATGGGCCTTCTTTTCTACTTGTGGGACTTCACCACATGTAGAAACAACTTTACACAGTCTTCTGTGGACTTGCGAAGCTATATAAACTTGTCTTTCAACTGTTTTACAGTTAAATACTACTTTTCAGTGCATTCTGGTGGTTTGAAACACTGGTTTCAGGTGAACTAACTCTATTTCAAGGATTTCTGCAGTGTACAACATCCTTTCTAGACTAGAGACTTACATTTTGATGTCTTTTACTCTTGTTCTCTCTCTATTCTGTGATATTCATTAGTATTTGCTCTGAATGACTACTGATTTCTAGCTGTTTCCTATAATGGGCCTTCTTTTCTACTTGTGGGACTTCACCACATGTAGAAACAACTTTATACACTCTTTTCTGATCTTGAGAAGCTACATACACTTGTCTTTCAACTGTTTTACAGTTGAATACTACTTTTCAGTGAATTCTAGTGGGTTGAAACACTGTTTTCTTGTGAAGTAACTCTATTTCAAGGATTTCTGTAGTGTATAACATCCTTTCTAGACTAGAAACTTACATTTTGATGTCTTTTACACTTGTTCTCACACAATTCTATGATATTCATTAGTATTTCCTCAGAATTACTACTGATTTCTAGCTGTTTCCTATAATGGGCCTTATTTTCTACTTGTGGGACTTCACCACGTGTAGAAACAACTTTATACAGTCTTCTGTGGACTTGCGAAGCTATATACACTTGTCTTTCCACTGTTTTACAGTTAAATACTACTTTTCAGTGCATTCTGGTGGTTTGAAACACTGGTTTCATGTGAACTAACTCTATTTCAAGGATTTCTGCAGTGTACAACATCCTTTCTAGACTAGAGACTTACATTTTGATGTCTTTTACTCTTGTTCTCTCTCTATTCTGTGATATTCATTAGTATTTGCTCTGAATGACTACTGATTTCTAGCTGTTTCCTATAATGGGCCTTCTTTTCTACTTGTGGGACTTCACCACATGTAGAAACAACTTTATACACTCTTTTCTGATCTTGAGAAGCTACATACACTTGTCTTTCAACTGTTTTACAGTTGAATACTACTTTTCAGTGAATTCTAGTGGGTTGAAACACTGTTTTCTTGTGAAGTAACTCTATTTCAAGGATTTCTGTAGTGTATAACATCCTTTCTAGACTAGAAACTTACATTTTGATGTCTTTTACACTTGTTCTCACACAATTCTATGATATTCATTAGTATTTCCTCAGAATTACTACTGATTTCTAGCTGTTTCCTATAATGGGCCTTATTTTCTACTTGTGGGACTTCACCACGTGTAGAAACAACTTTATACAGTCTTCTGTGGACTTGCGAAGCTATATACACTTGTCTTTCCACTGTTTTACAGTTGAACAATACTTTTCAGTGAATTCTAGTGGGTTGAAACACTGTTTTCTTGTGAAGTAACTCTATTTCAAGGATTTCTGTAGTGTATAACATCCTTTCTAGACTAGAAACTTACATTTTGATGTCTTTTACTCTTGTTCTCTCTCTATTCTGTGATATTCATTAGTATTTGCTATGAATGACTACTGATTTCTAGCTGTTTCCTATAATGGGCCTTCTTTTCTACTTGTGGGACTTCACCACATGTAGAAACAACTTTACACAGTCTTCTGTGGACTTGCGAAGCTATATAAACTTGTCTTTCAACTGTATTACATTTAAATACTACTTTTCAGTGCATTCTGGTGGTTTGAAACACTGGTTTCAGGTGAACTAACTCTATTTCAAGGATTTCTGCAGTGTACAACATCCTTTCTAGACTAGAGACTTACATTTTGATGTCTTTTACTCTTGTTCTCTCTCTATTCTGTGATATTCATTAGTATTTGCTCTGAATGACTACTGATTTCTAGCTGTTTCCTATAATGGGCCTTCTTTTCTACTTGTGGGACTTCACCACATGTAGAAAAAACTTTATACACTCTTTTCTGATCTTGAGAAGCTATATACACTTGTCTTTCAACTGTTTTACAGTTGAATACTACTTTTCAGTGAATTCTAGTGGGTTGAAACACTGTTTTCTTGTGAAGTAACTCTATTTCAAGGATTTCTGTAGTGTATAACATCCTTTCTAGACTACAAATTTACATTTTGATGTCTTTTACTCTTGTTCTCACACAATTCTATGATATTCATGAGTATTTTCTCTGAATTACTACTGATTTCTAGCTGTTTCCTATAATGGGCCTTCTTTTCTACTTGTGGGACTTCACCACATGTAGAAACAACTTTATACAGTCTTCTGTGGACTTGCGAAGCTATATACACTTGTCTTTCAACAGTTTTACAGTTGAATACTACTTTTCAGTGAATTCTAGTGGGTTGAAACACTGTTTTCTTGTGAAGTAACTCTATTTCAAGGATTTCTGTAGTGTATAACATCCTTTCTAGACTAGAAACTTACATTTTGATGTCTTTTACACTTGTTCTCACACAATTCTGATATTCATTAGTATTTTCTCTGAATTACTACTGATTTCTAGCTGTTTCCTATAATGGGCCTTCTGCTCTACTTGTGGGACTTCACCACATGTAGAAACAACTTTACACAGTCTTCTGTGGACTTGCGAACCTATATAAACTTGTCTTTCCACTGTTTTACAGTTAAATACTACTTTTCAGTGCATTCTGGTGGTTTGAAACACTGGTTTCATGTGAACTAACTCTATTTCAAGGATTTCTGCAGTGTACAACATCCTTTCTAGACTAGAGACTTACATTTTGATGTCTTTTACACTTGTTCTCACACAATTCTATGATATTCATTAGTATTTCCTCTGAATTACTACTGATTTCTAGCTGTTTCCTATAATGGGCCTTCTGCTCTACTTGTGGGACTTCACCACATGTAGAAACAACTTTATACAGTCTTCTGTGGACTTGCGAAGCTATATAAACTTGTCTTTCAACTGTATTACATTTAAATACTACTTTTCAGTGCATTCTGGTGGTTTGAAACACTGGTTTCAGGTGAACTAACTCTATTTCAAGGATTTCTGCAGTGTACAACATCCTTTCTAGACTAGAGACTTACATTTTGATGTCTTTTACTCTTGTTCTCTCTCTATTCTGTGATATTCATTAGTATTTGCTCTGAATGACTACTGATTTCTAGCTGTTTCCTATAATGGGCCTTCTTTTCTACTTGTGGGACTTCACCACATGTAGAAAAAACTTTATACACTCTTTTCTGATCTTGAGAAGCTATATACACTTGTCTTTCAACTGTTTTACAGTTGAATACTACTTTTCAGTGAATTCTAGTGGGTTGAAACACTGTTTTCTTGTGAAGTAACTCTATTTCAAGGATTTCTGTAGTGTATAACATCCTTTCTAGACTAGAAATTTACATTTTGATGTCTTTTACTCTTGTTCTCACACAATTCTATGATATTCACGAGTATTTTCTCTGAATTACTACTGATTTCTAGCTGTTTCCTATAATGGGCCTTCTTTTCTACTTGTGGGACTTCACCACATGTAGAAACAACTTTATACAGTCTTCTGTGGACTTGCGAAGCTATATACACTTGTCTTTCAACAGTTTTACAGTTGAATACTACTTTTCAGTGAATTCTAGTGGGTTGAAACACTGTTTTCTTGTGAAGTAACTCTATTTCAAGGATTTCTGTAGTGTATAACATCCTTTCTAGACTAGAAACTTACATTTTGATGTCTTTTACACTTGTTCTCACACAATTCTGATATTCATTAGTATTTTCTCTGAATTACTACTTATTTCTAGCTGTTTCCTATAATGGGCCTTCTGCTCTACTTGTGGGACTTCACCACATGTAGAAACAACTTTATACAGTCTTCTGTGGACTTGCGAAGCTATATAAACTTGTCTTTCAACTGTTTTACAGTTAAATACTACTTTTCAGTGCATTCTGGTGGTTTGAAACACTGGTTTCATGTGAACTAACTCTATTTCAAGGATTTCTGCAGTGTACAACATCCTTTCTAGACTAGAGACTTACATTTTGATGTCTTTTACTCTTGTTCTCTCTCTATTCTGTGATATTCATTAGTATTTGCTCTGAATGACTACTGATTTCTAGCTGTTTCCTATAATGGGCCTTCTTTTCTACTTGTGGGACTTCACCACATGTAGAAACAACTTTATACACTCTTTTCTGATCTTGAGAAGCTACATACACTTGTCTTTCAACTGTTTTACAGTTGAATACTACTTTTCAGTGAATTCTAGTGGGTTGAAACACTGTTTTCTTGTGAAGTAACTCTATTTCAAGGATTTCTGTAGTGTATAACATCCTTTCTAGACTAGAAACTTACATTTTGATGTCTTTTACACTTGTTCTCACACAATTCTATGATATTCATTAGTATTTCCTCAGAATTACTACTGATTTCTAGCTGTTTCCTATAATGGGCCTTATTTTCTACTTGTGGGACTTCACCACGTGTAGAAACAACTTTATACAGTCTTCTGTGGACTTGCGAAGCTATATACACTTGTCTTTCCACTGTTTTACAGTTGAACAATACTTTTCAGTGAATTCTAGTGGGTTGAAACACTGTTTTCTTGTGAAGTAACTCTATTTCAAGGATTTCTGTAGTGTATAACATCCTTTCTAGACTAGAAACTTACATTTTGATGTCTTTTACACTTGTTCTCACACAATTCTGATATTCATTAGTATTTCCTCTGAATTACTACTTATTTCTAGCTGTTTCCTATAATGGGCCTTCTGCTCTACTTGTGGGACTTCACCACATGTAGAAATAACTTTATACAGTCTTCTGTGGACTTGCGAAGCTATATAAACTTGTCTTTCAACTGTTTTACAGTTAAATACTACTTTTCAGTGCATTCTGGTGGTTTGAAACACTGGTTTCATGTGAACTAACTCTATTTCAAGGATTTCTGCAGTGTACAACATCCTTTCTAGACTAGAGACTTACATTTTGATGTCTTTTACTCTTGTTCTCTCTCTATTCTGTGATATTCATTAGTATTTGCTCTGAATGACTACTGATTTCTAGCTGTTTCCTATAATGGGCCTTCTTTTCTACTTGTGGGACTTCACCACATGTAGAAACAACTTTATACACTCTTTTCTGATCTTGAGAAGCTACATACACTTGTCTTTCAACTGTTTTACAGTTGAATACTACTTTTCAGTGAATTCTAGTGGGTTGAAACACTGTTTTCTTGTGAAGTAACTCTATTTCAAGGATTTCTGTAGTGTATAACATCCTTTCTAGACTAGAAACTTACATTTTGATGTCTTTTACACTTGTTCTCACACAATTCTATGATATTCATTAGTATTTCCTCAGAATTACTACTGATTTCTAGCTGTTTCCTATAATGGGCCTTATTTTCTACTTGTGGGACTTCACCACGTGTAGAAACAACTTTATACAGTCTTCTGTGGACTTGCGAAGCTATATACACTTGTCTTTCCACTGTTTTACAGTTGAACAATACTTTTCAGTGAATTCTAGTGGGTTGAAACACTGTTTTCTTGTGAAGTAACTCTATTTCAAGGATTTCTGTAGTGTATAACATCCTTTCTAGACTAGAAACTTACATTTTGATGTCTTTTACTCTTGTTCTCTCTCTATTCTGTGATATTCATTAGTATTTGCTATGAATGACTACTGATTTCTAGCTGTTTCCTATAATGGGCCTTCTTTTCTACTTGTGGGACTTCACCACATGTAGAAACAACTTTACACAGTCTTCTGTGGACTTGCGAAGCTATATAAACTTGTCTTTCAACTGTTTTACAGTTAAATACTACTTTTCAGTGCATTCTGGTGGTTTGAAACACTGGTTTCAGGTGAACTAACTCTATTTCAAGGATTTCTGCAGTGTACAACATCCTTTCTAGACTAGAGACTTACATTTTGATGTCTTTTACTCTTGTTCTCTCTCTATTCTGTGATATTCATTAGTATTTGCTCTGAATGACTACTGATTTCTAGCTGTTTCCTATAATGGGCCTTCTTTTCTACTTGTGGGACTTCACCACATGTAGAAACAACTTTATACACTCTTTTCTGATCTTGAGAAGCTACATACACTTGTCTTTCAACTGTTTTACAGTTGAATACTACTTTTCAGTGAATTCTAGTGGGTTGAAACACTGTTTTCTTGTGAAGTAACTCTATTTCAAGGATTTCTGTAGTGTATAACATCCTTTCTAGACTAGAAACTTACATTTTGATGTCTTTTACACTTGTTCTCACACAATTCTATGATATTCATTAGTATTTCCTCAGAATTACTACTGATTTCTAGCTGTTTCCTATAATGGGCCTTATTTTCTACTTGTGGGACTTCACCACGTGTAGAAACAACTTTATACAGTCTTCTGTGGACTTGCGAAGCTATATACACTTGTCTTTCCACTGTTTTACAGTTAAATACTACTTTTCAGTGCATTCTGGTGGTTTGAAACACTGGTTTCATGTGAACTAACTCTATTTCAAGGATTTCTGCAGTGTACAACATCCTTTCTAGACTAGAGACTTACATTTTGATGTCTTTTACTCTTGTTCTCTCTCTATTCTGTGATATTCATTAGTATTTGCTCTGAATGACTACTGATTTCTAGCTGTTTCCTATAATGGGCCTTCTTTTCTACTTGTGGGACTTCACCACATGTAGAAACAACTTTATACACTCTTTTCTGATCTTGAGAAGCTACATACACTTGTCTTTCAACTGTTTTACAGTTGAATACTACTTTTCAGTGAATTCTAGTGGGTTGAAACACTGTTTTCTTGTGAAGTAACTCTATTTCAAGGATTTCTGTAGTGTATAACATCCTTTCTAGACTAGAAACTTACATTTTGATGTCTTTTACACTTGTTCTCACACAATTCTATGATATTCATTAGTATTTCCTCAGAATTACTACTGATTTCTAGCTGTTTCCTATAATGGGCCTTATTTTCTACTTGTGGGACTTCACCACGTGTAGAAACAACTTTATACAGTCTTCTGTGGACTTGCGAAGCTATATACACTTGTCTTTCCACTGTTTTACAGTTGAACAATACTTTTCAGTGAATTCTAGTGGGTTGAAACACTGTTTTCTTGTGAAGTAACTCTATTTCAAGGATTTCTGTAGTGTATAACATCCTTTCTAGACTAGAAACTTACATTTTGATGTCTTTTACTCTTGTTCTCTCTCTATTCTGTGATATTCATTAGTATTTGCTATGAATGACTACTGATTTCTAGCTGTTTCCTATAATGGGCCTTCTTTTCTACTTGTGGGACTTCACCACATGTAGAAACAACTTTACACAGTCTTCTGTGGACTTGCGAAGCTATATAAACTTGTCTTTCAACTGTATTACATTTAAATACTACTTTTCAGTGCATTCTGGTGGTTTGAAACACTGGTTTCAGGTGAACTAACTCTATTTCAAGGATTTCTGCAGTGTACAACATCCTTTCTAGACTAGAGACTTACATTTTGATGTCTTTTACTCTTGTTCTCTCTCTATTCTGTGATATTCATTAGTATTTGCTCTGAATGACTACTGATTTCTAGCTGTTTCCTATAATGGGCCTTCTTTTCTACTTGTGGGACTTCACCACATGTAGAAAAAACTTTATACACTCTTTTCTGATCTTGAGAAGCTATATACACTTGTCTTTCAACTGTTTTACAGTTGAATACTACTTTTCAGTGAATTCTAGTGGGTTGAAACACTGTTTTCTTGTGAAGTAACTCTATTTCAAGGATTTCTGTAGTGTATAACATCCTTTCTAGACTACAAATTTACATTTTGATGTCTTTTACTCTTGTTCTCACACAATTCTATGATATTCATGAGTATTTTCTCTGAATTACTACTGATTTCTAGCTGTTTCCTATAATGGGCCTTCTTTTCTACTTGTGGGACTTCACCACATGTAGAAACAACTTTATACAGTCTTCTGTGGACTTGCGAAGCTATATACACTTGTCTTTCAACAGTTTTACAGTTGAATACTACTTTTCAGTGAATTCTAGTGGGTTGAAACACTGTTTTCTTGTGAAGTAACTCTATTTCAAGGATTTCTGTAGTGTATAACATCCTTTCTAGACTAGAAACTTACATTTTGATGTCTTTTACACTTGTTCTCACACAATTCTGATATTCATTAGTATTTTCTCTGAATTACTACTTATTTCTAGCTGTTTCCTATAATGGGCCTTCTGCTCTACTTGTGGGACTTCACCACATGTAGAAACAACTTTATACAGTCTTCTGTGGACTTGCGAAGCTATATAAACTTGTCTTTCAACTGTTTTACAGTTAAATACTACTTTTCAGTGCATTCTGGTGGTTTGAAACACTGGTTTCATGTGAACTAACTCTATTTCAAGGATTTCTGCAGTGTACAACATCCTTTCTAGACTAGAGACTTACATTTTGATGTCTTTTACTCTTGTTCTCTCTCTATTCTGTGATATTCATTAGTATTTGCTCTGAATGACTACTGATTTCTAGCTGTTTCCTATAATGGGCCTTCTTTTCTACTTGTGGGACTTCACCACATGTAGAAACAACTTTATACACTCTTTTCTGATCTTGAGAAGCTACATACACTTGTCTTTCAACTGTTTTACAGTTGAATACTACTTTTCAGTGAATTCTAGTGGGTTGAAACACTGTTTTCTTGTGAAGTAACTCTATTTCAAGGATTTCTGTAGTGTATAACATCCTTTCTAGACTAGAAACTTACATTTTGATGTCTTTTACACTTGTTCTCACACAATTCTATGATATTCATTAGTATTTCCTCAGAATTACTACTGATTTCTAGCTGTTTCCTATAATGGGCCTTATTTTCTACTTGTGGGACTTCACCACGTGTAGAAACAACTTTATACAGTCTTCTGTGGACTTGCGAAGCTATATACACTTGTCTTTCCACTGTTTTACAGTTGAACAATACTTTTCAGTGAATTCTAGTGGGTTGAAACACTGTTTTCTTGTGAAGTAACTCTATTTCAAGGATTTCTGTAGTGTATAACATCCTTTCTAGACTAGAAACTTACATTTTGATGTCTTTTACTCTTGTTCTCTCTCTATTCTGTGATATTCATTAGTATTTGCTATGAATGACTACTGATTTCTAGCTGTTTCCTATAATGGGCCTTCTTTTCTACTTGTGGGACTTCACCACATGTAGAAACAACTTTACACAGTCTTCTGTGGACTTGCGAAGCTATATAAACTTGTCTTTCAACTGTTTTACAGTTAAATACTACTTTTCAGTGCATTCTGGTGGTTTGAAACACTGGTTTCAGGTGAACTAACTCTATTTCAAGGATTTCTGCAGTGTACAACATCCTTTCTAGACTAGAGACTTACATTTTGATGTCTTTTACTCTTGTTCTCTCTCTATTCTGTGATATTCATTAGTATTTGCTCTGAATGACTACTGATTTCTAGCTGTTTCCTATAATGGGCCTTCTTTTCTACTTGTGGGACTTCACCACATGTGGAAACAACTTTATACACTCTTCTCTGAAATTGAGAAGCTATATACACTTGTCTTTCAACTGTTTTACAGTTGAATACTACTTTTCAGTGAATTCTAGTGGGTTGAAACACTGTTTTCTTGTGAAGTAACTCTATTTCAAGGATTTCTGTAGTGTATAACATCCTTTCTAGACTAGAAACTTACATTTTGATGTCTTTTACACTTGTTCTCACACAATTCTATGATATTCATTAGTATTTCCTCAGAATTACTACTGATTTCTAGCTGTTTCCTATAATGGGCCTTATTTTCTACTTGTGGGACTTCACCACATGTAGAAACAACTTTATACAGTCTTCTGTGAACTTGCAAAGCTATATACACTTGTCTTTCAACTGTTTTACAGTTGAACACTACTTTTCAGTGAATTCTAGTGGGTTGAAACACTGTTTTCTTGTGAAGTAACTCTATTTCAAGGATTTCTGTAGTGTATAACATCCTTTCCAGACTAGAAACTTACATTTTGATGTCTTTTACACTTGTTTCACACAATTCTATGATATTCATTAGTATTTCCTCTGAATTACTACTGATTTCTAGCTGTTTCCTATAATGGGCCTTCTGCTCTACTTGTGGGACTTCACCACATGTAGAAACAACTTTACACAGTCTTCTGTGGACTTGCGAACCTATATAAACTTGTCTTTCCACTGTTTTACAGTTAAATACTACTTTTCAGTGCATTCTGGTGGTTTGAAACACTGGTTTCATGTGAACTAACTCTATTTCAAGGATTTCTGCAGTGTACAACATCCTTTCTAGACTAGAGACTTACATTTTGATGTCTTTTACACTTGTTCTCACACAATTCTATGATATTCATTAGTATTTCCTCTGAATTACTACTGATTTCTAGCTGTTTCCTATAATGGGCCTTCTGCTCTACTTGTGGGACTTCACCACATGTAGAAACAACTTTATACAGTCTTCTGTGGACTTGCGAAGCTATATAAACTTGTCTTTCAACTGTATTACATTTAAATACTACTTTTCAGTGCATTCTGGTGGTTTGAAACACTGGTTTCAGGTGAACTAACTCTATTTCAAGGATTTCTGCAGTGTACAACATCCTTTCTAGACTAGAGACTTACATTTTGATGTCTTTTACTCTTGTTCTCTCTCTATTCTGTGATATTCATTAGTATTTGCTCTGAATGACTACTGATTTCTAGCTGTTTCCTATAATGGGCCTTCTTTTCTACTTGTGGGACTTCACCACATGTAGAAAAAACTTTATACACTCTTTTCTGATCTTGAGAAGCTATATACACTTGTCTTTCAACTGTTTTACAGTTGAATACTACTTTTCAGTGAATTCTAGTGGGTTGAAACACTGTTTTCTTGTGAAGTAACTCTATTTCAAGGATTTCTGTAGTGTATAACATCCTTTCTAGACTAGAAATTTACATTTTGATGTCTTTTACTCTTGTTCTCACACAATTCTATGATATTCACGAGTATTTTCTCTGAATTACTACTGATTTCTAGCTGTTTCCTATAATGGGCCTTCTTTTCTACTTGTGGGACTTCACCACATGTAGAAACAACTTTATACAGTCTTCTGTGGACTTGCGAAGCTATATACACTTGTCTTTCAACAGTTTTACAGTTGAATACTACTTTTCAGTGAATTCTAGTGGGTTGAAACACTGTTTTCTTGTGAAGTAACTCTATTTCAAGGATTTCTGTAGTGTATAACATCCTTTCTAGACTAGAAACTTACATTTTGATGTCTTTTACACTTGTTCTCACACAATTCTGATATTCATTAGTATTTTCTCTGAATTACTACTTATTTCTAGCTGTTTCCTATAATGGGCCTTCTGCTCTACTTGTGGGACTTCACCACATGTAGAAACAACTTTATACAGTCTTCTGTGGACTTGCGAAGCTATATAAACTTGTCTTTCAACTGTTTTACAGTTAAATACTACTTTTCAGTGCATTCTGGTGGTTTGAAACACTGGTTTCATGTGAACTAACTCTATTTCAAGGATTTCTGCAGTGTACAACATCCTTTCTAGACTAGAGACTTACATTTTGATGTCTTTTACTCTTGTTCTCTCTCTATTCTGTGATATTCATTAGTATTTGCTCTGAATGACTACTGATTTCTAGCTGTTTCCTATAATGGGCCTTCTTTTCTACTTGTGGGACTTCACCACATGTAGAAACAACTTTATACACTCTTTTCTGATCTTGAGAAGCTACATACACTTGTCTTTCAACTGTTTTACAGTTGAATACTACTTTTCAGTGAATTCTAGTGGGTTGAAACACTGTTTTCTTGTGAAGTAACTCTATTTCAAGGATTTCTGTAGTGTATAACATCCTTTCTAGACTAGAAACTTACATTTTGATGTCTTTTACACTTGTTCTCACACAATTCTATGATATTCATTAGTATTTCCTCAGAATTACTACTGATTTCTAGCTGTTTCCTATAATGGGCCTTATTTTCTACTTGTGGGACTTCACCACGTGTAGAAACAACTTTATACAGTCTTCTGTGGACTTGCGAAGCTATATACACTTGTCTTTCCACTGTTTTACAGTTGAACAATACTTTTCAGTGAATTCTAGTGGGTTGAAACACTGTTTTCTTGTGAAGTAACTCTATTTCAAGGATTTCTGTAGTGTATAACATCCTTTCTAGACTAGAAACTTACATTTTGATGTCTTTTACACTTGTTCTCACACAATTCTGATATTCATTAGTATTTCCTCTGAATTACTACTTATTTCTAGCTGTTTCCTATAATGGGCCTTCTGCTCTACTTGTGGGACTTCACCACATGTAGAAATAACTTTATACAGTCTTCTGTGGACTTGCGAAGCTATATAAACTTGTCTTTCAACTGTTTTACAGTTAAATACTACTTTTCAGTGCATTCTGGTGGTTTGAAACACTGGTTTCATGTGAACTAACTCTATTTCAAGGATTTCTGCAGTGTACAACATCCTTTCTAGACTAGAGACTTACATTTTGATGTCTTTTACTCTTGTTCTCTCTCTATTCTGTGATATTCATTAGTATTTGCTCTGAATGACTACTGATTTCTAGCTGTTTCCTATAATGGGCCTTCTTTTCTACTTGTGGGACTTCACCACATGTAGAAACAACTTTATACACTCTTTTCTGATCTTGAGAAGCTACATACACTTGTCTTTCAACTGTTTTACAGTTGAATACTACTTTTCAGTGAATTCTAGTGGGTTGAAACACTGTTTTCTTGTGAAGTAACTCTATTTCAAGGATTTCTGTAGTGTATAACATCCTTTCTAGACTAGAAACTTACATTTTGATGTCTTTTACACTTGTTCTCACACAATTCTATGATATTCATTAGTATTTCCTCAGAATTACTACTGATTTCTAGCTGTTTCCTATAATGGGCCTTATTTTCTACTTGTGGGACTTCACCACGTGTAGAAACAACTTTATACAGTCTTCTGTGGACTTGCGAAGCTATATACACTTGTCTTTCCACTGTTTTACAGTTGAACAATACTTTTCAGTGAATTCTAGTGGGTTGAAACACTGTTTTCTTGTGAAGTAACTCTATTTCAAGGATTTCTGTAGTGTATAACATCCTTTCTAGACTAGAAACTTACATTTTGATGTCTTTTACTCTTGTTCTCTCTCTATTCTGTGATATTCATTAGTATTTGCTATGAATGACTACTGATTTCTAGCTGTTTCCTATAATGGGCCTTCTTTTCTACTTGTGGGACTTCACCACATGTAGAAACAACTTTACACAGTCTTCTGTGGACTTGCGAAGCTATATAAACTTGTCTTTCAACTGTTTTACAGTTAAATACTACTTTTCAGTGCCTTCTGGTGGTTTGAAACACTGGTTTCAGGTGAACTAACTCTATTTCAAGGATTTCTGCAGTGTACAACATCCT
This sequence comes from Cnephaeus nilssonii, assembly GCF_951640355.1. Classification (NCBI taxonomy): domain Eukaryota; kingdom Metazoa; phylum Chordata; class Mammalia; order Chiroptera; family Vespertilionidae; genus Cnephaeus; species Cnephaeus nilssonii. The sequence goes on along the minus strand of NW_027645430.1, from coordinate 102,599 downwards.
TTCTAGACTAGAGACTTACATTTTGATGTCTTTTACTCTTGTTCTCTCTCTATTCTGTGATATTCATTAGTATTTGCTCTGAATGACTACTGATTTCTAGCTGTTTCCTATAATGGGCCTTCTTTTCTACTTGTGGGACTTCACCACATGTAGAAACAACTTTATACACTCTTTTCTGATCTTGAGAAGCTACATACACTTGTCTTTCAACTGTTTTACAGTTGAATACTACTTTTCAGTGAATTCTAGTGGGTTGAAACACTGTTTTCTTGTGAAGTAACTCTATTTCAAGGATTTCTGTAGTGTATAACATCCTTTCTAGACTAGAAACTTACATTTTGATGTCTTTTACACTTGTTCTCACACAATTCTATGATATTCATTAGTATTTCCTCAGAATTACTACTGATTTCTAGCTGTTTCCTATAATGGGCCTTATTTTCTACTTGTGGGACTTCACCACGTGTAGAAACAACTTTATACAGTCTTCTGTGGACTTGCGAAGCTATATACACTTGTCTTTCCACTGTTTTACAGTTGAACAATACTTTTCAGTGAATTCTAGTGGGTTGAAACACTGTTTTCTTGTGAAGTAACTCTATTTCAAGGATTTCTGTAGTGTATAACATCCTTTCTAGACTAGAAACTTACATTTTGATGTCTTTTACACTTGTTCTCACACAATTCTGATATTCATTAGTATTTCCTCTGAATTACTACTTATTTCTAGCTGTTTCCTATAATGGGCCTTCTGCTCTACTTGTGGGACTTCACCACATGTAGAAATAACTTTATACAGTCTTCTGTGGACTTGCGAAGCTATATAAACTTGTCTTTCAACTGTTTTACAGTTAAATACTACTTTTCAGTGCATTCTGGTGGTTTGAAACACTGGTTTCATGTGAACTAACTCTATTTCAAGGATTTCTGCAGTGTACAACATCCTTTCTAGACTAGAGACTTACATTTTGATGTCTTTTACTCTTGTTCTCTCTCTATTCTGTGATATTCATTAGTATTTGCTCTGAATGACTACTGATTTCTAGCTGTTTCCTATAATGGGCCTTCTTTTCTACTTGTGGGACTTCACCACATGTAGAAACAACTTTATACACTCTTTTCTGATCTTGAGAAGCTACATACACTTGTCTTTCAACTGTTTTACAGTTGAATACTACTTTTCAGTGAATTCTAGTGGGTTGAAACACTGTTTTCTTGTGAAGTAACTCTATTTCAAGGATTTCTGTAGTGTATAACATCCTTTCTAGACTAGAAACTTACATTTTGATGTCTTTTACACTTGTTCTCACACAATTCTATGATATTCATTAGTATTTCCTCAGAATTACTACTGATTTCTAGCTGTTTCCTATAATGGGCCTTATTTTCTACTTGTGGGACTTCACCACGTGTAGAAACAACTTTATACAGTCTTCTGTGGACTTGCGAAGCTATATACACTTGTCTTTCCACTGTTTTACAGTTGAACAATACTTTTCAGTGAATTCTAGTGGGTTGAAACACTGTTTTCTTGTGAAGTAACTCTATTTCAAGGATTTCTGTAGTGTATAACATCCTTTCTAGACTAGAAACTTACATTTTGATGTCTTTTACTCTTGTTCTCTCTCTATTCTGTGATATTCATTAGTATTTGCTATGAATGACTACTGATTTCTAGCTGTTTCCTATAATGGGCCTTCTTTTCTACTTGTGGGACTTCACCACATGTAGAAACAACTTTACACAGTCTTCTGTGGACTTGCGAAGCTATATAAACTTGTCTTTCAACTGTTTTACAGTTAAATACTACTTTTCAGTGCATTCTGGTGGTTTGAAACACTGGTTTCAGGTGAACTAACTCTATTTCAAGGATTTCTGCAGTGTACAACATCCTTTCTAGACTAGAGACTTACATTTTGATGTCTTTTACTCTTGTTCTCTCTCTATTCTGTGATATTCATTAGTATTTGCTCTGAATGACTACTGATTTCTAGCTGTTTCCTATAATGGGCCTTCTTTTCTACTTGTGGGACTTCACCACATGTGGAAACAACTTTATACACTCTTCTCTGAAATTGAGAAGCTATATACACTTGTCTTTCAACTGTTTTACAGTTGAATACTACTTTTCAGTGAATTCTAGTGGGTTGAAACACTGTTTTCTTGTGAAGTAACTCTATTTCAAGGATTTCTGTAGTGTATAACATCCTTTCTAGACTAGAAACTTACATTTTGATGTCTTTTACACTTGTTCTCACACAATTCTATGATATTCATTAGTATTTCCTCAGAATTACTACTGATTTCTAGCTGTTTCCTATAATGGGCCTTATTTTCTACTTGTGGGACTTCACCACGTGTAGAAACAACTTTATACAGTCTTCTGTGGACTTGCGAAGCTATATACACTTGTCTTTCCACTGTTTTACAGTTGAACAATACTTTTCAGTGAATTCTAGTGGGTTGAAACACTGTTTTCTTGTGAAGTAACTCTATTTCAAGGATTTCTGTAGTGTATAACATCCTTTCTAGACTAGAAACTTACATTTTGATGTCTTTTACTCTTGTTCTCTCTCTATTCTGTGATATTCATTAGTATTTGCTATGAATGACTACTGATTTCTAGCTGTTTCCTATAATGGGCCTTCTTTTCTACTTGTGGGACTTCACCACATGTAGAAACAACTTTACACAGTCTTCTGTGGACTTGCGAAGCTATATAAACTTGTCTTTCAACTGTATTACATTTAAATACTACTTTTCAGTGCATTCTGGTGGTTTGAAACACTGGTTTCAGGTGAACTAACTCTATTTCAAGGATTTCTGCAGTGTACAACATCCTTTCTAGACTAGAGACTTACATTTTGATGTCTTTTACTCTTGTTCTCTCTCTATTCTGTGATATTCATTAGTATTTGCTCTGAATGACTACTGATTTCTAGCTGTTTCCTATAATGGGCCTTCTTTTCTACTTGTGGGACTTCACCACATGTAGAAAAAACTTTATACACTCTTTTCTGATCTTGAGAAGCTATATACACTTGTCTTTCAACTGTTTTACAGTTGAATACTACTTTTCAGTGAATTCTAGTGGGTTGAAACACTGTTTTCTTGTGAAGTAACTCTATTTCAAGGATTTCTGTAGTGTATAACATCCTTTCTAGACTACAAATTTACATTTTGATGTCTTTTACTCTTGTTCTCACACAATTCTATGATATTCATGAGTATTTTCTCTGAATTACTACTGATTTCTAGCTGTTTCCTATAATGGGCCTTCTTTTCTACTTGTGGGACTTCACCACATGTAGAAACAACTTTATACAGTCTTCTGTGGACTTGCGAAGCTATATACACTTGTCTTTCAACAGTTTTACAGTTGAATACTACTTTTCAGTGAATTCTAGTGGGTTGAAACACTGTTTTCTTGTGAAGTAACTCTATTTCAAGGATTTCTGTAGTGTATAACATCCTTTCTAGACTAGAAACTTACATTTTGATGTCTTTTACACTTGTTCTCACACAATTCTGATATTCATTAGTATTTTCTCTGAATTACTACTTATTTCTAGCTGTTTCCTATAATGGGCCTTCTGCTCTACTTGTGGGACTTCACCACATGTAGAAACAACTTTATACAGTCTTCTGTGGACTTGCGAAGCTATATAAACTTGTCTTTCAACTGTTTTACAGTTAAATACTACTTTTCAGTGCATTCTGGTGGTTTGAAACACTGGTTTCATGTGAACTAACTCTATTTCAAGGATTTCTGCAGTGTACAACATCCTTTCTAGACTAGAGACTTACATTTTGATGTCTTTTACTCTTGTTCTCTCTCTATTCTGTGATATTCATTAGTATTTGCTCTGAATGACTACTGATTTCTAGCTGTTTCCTATAATGGGCCTTCTTTTCTACTTGTGGGACTTCACCACATGTAGAAACAACTTTATACACTCTTTTCTGATCTTGAGAAGCTACATACACTTGTCTTTCAACTGTTTTACAGTTGAATACTACTTTTCAGTGAATTCTAGTGGGTTGAAACACTGTTTTCTTGTGAAGTAACTCTATTTCAAGGATTTCTGTAGTGTATAACATCCTTTCTAGACTAGAAACTTACATTTTGATGTCTTTTACACTTGTTCTCACACAATTCTATGATATTCATTAGTATTTCCTCAGAATTACTACTGATTTCTAGCTGTTTCCTATAATGGGCCTTATTTTCTACTTGTGGGACTTCACCACGTGTAGAAACAACTTTATACAGTCTTCTGTGGACTTGCGAAGCTATATACACTTGTCTTTCCACTGTTTTACAGTTGAACAATACTTTTCAGTGAATTCTAGTGGGTTGAAACACTGTTTTCTTGTGAAGTAACTCTATTTCAAGGATTTCTGTAGTGTATAACATCCTTTCTAGACTAGAAACTTACATTTTGATGTCTTTTACTCTTGTTCTCTCTCTATTCTGTGATATTCATTAGTATTTGCTATGAATGACTACTGATTTCTAGCTGTTTCCTATAATGGGCCTTCTTTTCTACTTGTGGGACTTCACCACATGTAGAAACAACTTTACACAGTCTTCTGTGGACTTGCGAAGCTATATAAACTTGTCTTTCAACTGTTTTACAGTTAAATACTACTTTTCAGTGCATTCTGGTGGTTTGAAACACTGGTTTCAGGTGAACTAACTCTATTTCAAGGATTTCTGCAGTGTACAACATCCTTTCTAGACTAGAGACTTACATTTTGATGTCTTTTACTCTTGTTCTCTCTCTATTCTGTGATATTCATTAGTATTTGCTCTGAATGACTACTGATTTCTAGCTGTTTCCTATAATGGGCCTTCTTTTCTACTTGTGGGACTTCACCACATGTGGAAACAACTTTATACACTCTTCTCTGAAATTGAGAAGCTATATACACTTGTCTTTCAACTGTTTTACAGTTGAATACTACTTTTCAGTGAATTCTAGTGGGTTGAAACACTGTTTTCTTGTGAAGTAACTCTATTTCAAGGATTTCTGTAGTGTATAACATCCTTTCTAGACTAGAAACTTACATTTTGATGTCTTTTACACTTGTTCTCACACAATTCTATGATATTCATTAGTATTTCCTCAGAATTACTACTGATTTCTAGCTGTTTCCTATAATGGGCCTTATTTTCTACTTGTGGGACTTCACCACATGTAGAAACAACTTTATACAGTCTTCTGTGAACTTGCAAAGCTATATACACTTGTCTTTCAACTGTTTTACAGTTGAACACTACTTTTCAGTGAATTCTAGTGGGTTGAAACACTGTTTTCTTGTGAAGTAACTCTATTTCAAGGATTTCTGTAGTGTATAACATCCTTTCCAGACTAGAAACTTACATTTTGATGTCTTTTACACTTGTTTCACACAATTCTATGATATTCATTAGTATTTCCTCTGAATTACTACTGATTTCTAGCTGTTTCCTATAATGGGCCTTCTGCTCTACTTGTGGGACTTCACCACATGTAGAAACAACTTTACACAGTCTTCTGTGGACTTGCGAACCTATATAAACTTGTCTTTCCACTGTTTTACAGTTAAATACTACTTTTCAGTGCATTCTGGTGGTTTGAAACACTGGTTTCATGTGAACTAACTCTATTTCAAGGATTTCTGCAGTGTACAACATCCTTTCTAGACTAGAGACTTACATTTTGATGTCTTTTACACTTGTTCTCACACAATTCTATGATATTCATTAGTATTTCCTCTGAATTACTACTGATTTCTAGCTGTTTCCTATAATGGGCCTTCTGCTCTACTTGTGGGACTTCACCACATGTAGAAACAACTTTATACAGTCTTCTGTGGACTTGCGAAGCTATATAAACTTGTCTTTCAACTGTATTACATTTAAATACTACTTTTCAGTGCATTCTGGTGGTTTGAAACACTGGTTTCAGGTGAACTAACTCTATTTCAAGGATTTCTGCAGTGTACAACATCCTTTCTAGACTAGAGACTTACATTTTGATGTCTTTTACTCTTGTTCTCTCTCTATTCTGTGATATTCATTAGTATTTGCTCTGAATGACTACTGATTTCTAGCTGTTTCCTATAATGGGCCTTCTTTTCTACTTGTGGGACTTCACCACATGTAGAAAAAACTTTATACACTCTTTTCTGATCTTGAGAAGCTATATACACTTGTCTTTCAACTGTTTTACAGTTGAATACTACTTTTCAGTGAATTCTAGTGGGTTGAAACACTGTTTTCTTGTGAAGTAACTCTATTTCAAGGATTTCTGTAGTGTATAACATCCTTTCTAGACTAGAAATTTACATTTTGATGTCTTTTACTCTTGTTCTCACACAATTCTATGATATTCACGAGTATTTTCTCTGAATTACTACTGATTTCTAGCTGTTTCCTATAATGGGCCTTCTTTTCTACTTGTGGGACTTCACCACATGTAGAAACAACTTTATACAGTCTTCTGTGGACTTGCGAAGCTATATACACTTGTCTTTCAACAGTTTTACAGTTGAATACTACTTTTCAGTGAATTCTAGTGGGTTGAAACACTGTTTTCTTGTGAAGTAACTCTATTTCAAGGATTTCTGTAGTGTATAACATCCTTTCTAGACTAGAAACTTACATTTTGATGTCTTTTACACTTGTTCTCACACAATTCTGATATTCATTAGTATTTTCTCTGAATTACTACTTATTTCTAGCTGTTTCCTATAATGGGCCTTCTGCTCTACTTGTGGGACTTCACCACATGTAGAAACAACTTTATACAGTCTTCTGTGGACTTGCGAAGCTATATAAACTTGTCTTTCAACTGTTTTACAGTTAAATACTACTTTTCAGTGCATTCTGGTGGTTTGAAACACTGGTTTCATGTGAACTAACTCTATTTCAAGGATTTCTGCAGTGTACAACATCCTTTCTAGACTAGAGACTTACATTTTGATGTCTTTTACTCTTGTTCTCTCTCTATTCTGTGATATTCATTAGTATTTGCTCTGAATGACTACTGATTTCTAGCTGTTTCCTATAATGGGCCTTCTTTTCTACTTGTGGGACTTCACCACATGTGGAAACAACTTTATACACTCTTCTCTGAAATTGAGAAGCTATATACACTTGTCTTTCAACTGTTTTACAGTTGAATACTACTTTTCAGTGAATTCTAGTGGGTTGAAACACTGTTTTCTTGTGAAGTAACTCTATTTCAAGGATTTCTGTAGTGTATAACATCCTTTCTAGACTAGAAACTTACATTTTGATGTCTTTTACACTTGTTCTCACACAATTCTATGATATTCATTAGTATTTCCTCAGAATTACTACTGATTTCTAGCTGTTTCCTATAATGGGCCTTATTTTCTACTTGTGGGACTTCACCACATGTAGAAACAACTTTATACAGTCTTCTGTGAACTTGCAAAGCTATATACACTTGTCTTTCAACTGTTTTACAGTTGAACACTACTTTTCAGTGAATTCTAGTGGGTTGAAACACTGTTTTCTTGTGAAGTAACTCTATTTCAAGGATTTCTGTAGTGTATAACATCCTTTCCAGACTAGAAACTTACATTTTGATGTCTTTTACACTTGTTTCACACAATTCTATGATATTCATTAGTATTTCCTCTGAATTACTACTGATTTCTAGCTGTTTCCTATAATGGGCCTTCTGCTCTACTTGTGGGACTTCACCACATGTAGAAACAACTTTACACAGTCTTCTGTGGACTTGCGAACCTATATAAACTTGTCTTTCCACTGTTTTACAGTTAAATACTACTTTTCAGTGCATTCTGGTGGTTTGAAACACTGGTTTCATGTGAACTAACTCTATTTCAAGGATTTCTGCAGTGTACAACATCCTTTCTAGACTAGAGACTTACATTTTGATGTCTTTTACACTTGTTCTCACACAATTCTATGATATTCATTAGTATTTCCTCTGAATTACTACTGATTTCTAGCTGTTTCCTATAATGGGCCTTCTGCTCTACTTGTGGGACTTCACCACATGTAGAAACAACTTTATACAGTCTTCTGTGGACTTGCGAAGCTATATAAACTTGTCTTTCAACTGTATTACATTTAAATACTACTTTTCAGTGCATTCTGGTGGTTTGAAACACTGGTTTCAGGTGAACTAACTCTATTTCAAGGATTTCTGCAGTGTACAACATCCTTTCTAGACTAGAGACTTACATTTTGATGTCTTTTACTCTTGTTCTCTCTCTATTCTGTGATATTCATTAGTATTTGCTCTGAATGACTACTGATTTCTAGCTGTTTCCTATAATGGGCCTTCTTTTCTACTTGTGGGACTTCACCACATGTAGAAAAAACTTTATACACTCTTTTCTGATCTTGAGAAGCTATATACACTTGTCTTTCAACTGTTTTACAGTTGAATACTACTTTTCAGTGAATTCTAGTGGGTTGAAACACTGTTTTCTTGTGAAGTAACTCTATTTCAAGGATTTCTGTAGTGTATAACATCCTTTCTAGACTAGAAATTTACATTTTGATGTCTTTTACTCTTGTTCTCACACAATTCTATGATATTCACGAGTATTTTCTCTGAATTACTACTGATTTCTAGCTGTTTCCTATAATGGGCCTTCTTTTCTACTTGTGGGACTTCACCACATGTAGAAACAACTTTATACAGTCTTCTGTGGACTTGCGAAGCTATATACACTTGTCTTTCAACAGTTTTACAGTTGAATACTACTTTTCAGTGAATTCTAGTGGGTTGAAACACTGTTTTCTTGTGAAGTAACTCTATTTCAAGGATTTCTGTAGTGTATAACATCCTTTCTAGACTAGAAACTTACATTTTGATGTCTTTTACACTTGTTCTCACACAATTCTGATATTCATTAGTATTTTCTCTGAATTACTACTTATTTCTAGCTGTTTCCTATAATGGGCCTTCTGCTCTACTTGTGGGACTTCACCACATGTAGAAACAACTTTATACAGTCTTCTGTGGACTTGCGAAGCTATATAAACTTGTCTTTCAACTGTTTTACAGTTAAATACTACTTTTCAGTGCATTCTGGTGGTTTGAAACACTGGTTTCATGTGAACTAACTCTATTTCAAGGATTTCTGCAGTGTACAACATCCTTTCTAGACTAGAGACTTACATTTTGATGTCTTTTACTCTTGTTCTCTCTCTATTCTGTGATATTCATTAGTATTTGCTCTGAATGACTACTGATTTCTAGCTGTTTCCTATAATGGGCCTTCTTTTCTACTTGTGGGACTTCACCACATGTAGAAACAACTTTATACACTCTTTTCTGATCTTGAGAAGCTACATACACTTGTCTTTCAACTGTTTTACAGTTGAATACTACTTTTCAGTGAATTCTAGTGGGTTGAAACACTGTTTTCTTGTGAAGTAACTCTATTTCAAGGATTTCTGTAGTGTATAACATCCTTTCTAGACTAGAAACTTACATTTTGATGTCTTTTACACTTGTTCTCACACAATTCTATGATATTCATTAGTATTTCCTCAGAATTACTACTGATTTCTAGCTGTTTCCTATAATGGGCCTTATTTTCTACTTGTGGGACTTCACCACGTGTAGAAACAACTTTATACAGTCTTCTGTGGACTTGCGAAGCTATATACACTTGTCTTTCCACTGTTTTACAGTTGAACAATACTTTTCAGTGAATTCTAGTGGGTTGAAACACTGTTTTCTTGTGAAGTAACTCTATTTCAAGGATTTCTGTAGTGTATAACATCCTTTCTAGACTAGAAACTTACATTTTGATGTCTTTTACACTTGTTCTCACACAATTCTGATATTCATTAGTATTTCCTCTGAATTACTACTTATTTCTAGCTGTTTCCTATAATGGGCCTTCTGCTCTACTTGTGGGACTTCACCACATGTAGAAATAACTTTATACAGTCTTCTGTGGACTTGCGAAGCTATATAAACTTGTCTTTCAACTGTTTTACAGTTAAATACTACTTTTCAGTGCATTCTGGTGGTTTGAAACACTGGTTTCATGTGAACTAACTCTATTTCAAGGATTTCTGCAGTGTACAACATCCTTTCTAGACTAGAGACTTACATTTTGATGTCTTTTACTCTTGTTCTCTCTCTATTCTGTGATATTCATTAGTATTTGCTCTGAATGACTACTGATTTCTAGCTGTTTCCTATAATGGGCCTTCTTTTCTACTTGTGGGACTTCACCACATGTAGAAACAACTTTATACACTCTTTTCTGATCTTGAGAAGCTACATACACTTGTCTTTCAACTGTTTTACAGTTGAATACTACTTTTCAGTGAATTCTAGTGGGTTGAAACACTGTTTTCTTGTGAAGTAACTCTATTTCAAGGATTTCTGTAGTGTATAACATCCTTTCTAGACTAGAAACTTACATTTTGATGTCTTTTACACTTGTTCTCACACAATTCTATGATATTCATTAGTATTTCCTCAGAATTACTACTGATTTCTAGCTGTTTCCTATAATGGGCCTTATTTTCTACTTGTGGGACTTCACCACGTGTAGAAACAACTTTATACAGTCTTCTGTGGACTTGCGAAGCTATATACACTTGTCTTTCCACTGTTTTACAGTTGAACAATACTTTTCAGTGAATTCTAGTGGGTTGAAACACTGTTTTCTTGTGAAGTAACTCTATTTCAAGGATTTCTGTAGTGTATAACATCCTTTCTAGACTAGAAACTTACATTTTGATGTCTTTTACTCTTGTTCTCTCTCTATTCTGTGATATTCATTAGTATTTGCTATGAATGACTACTGATTTCTAGCTGTTTCCTATAATGGGCCTTCTTTTCTACTTGTGGGACTTCACCACATGTAGAAACAACTTTACACAGTCTTCTGTGGACTTGCGAAGCTATATAAACTTGTCTTTCAACTGTTTTACAGTTAAATACTACTTTTCAGTGCCTTCTGGTGGTTTGAAACACTGGTTTCAGGTGAACTAACTCTATTTCAAGGATTTCTGCAGTGTACAACATCCTTTCTAGACTAGAGACTTACATTTTGATGTCTTTTACTCTTGTTCTCTCTCTATTCTGTGATATTCATTAGTATTTGCTCTGAATGACTACTGATTTCTAGCTGTTTCCTATAATGGGCCTTCTTTTCTACTTGTGGGACTTCACCACATGTAGAAACAACTTTATACACTCTTTTCTGATCTTGAGAAGCTACATACACTTGTCTTTCAACTGTTTTACAGTTGAATACTACTTTTCAGTGAATTCTAGTGGGTTGAAACACTGTTTTCTTGTGAAGTAACTCTATTTCAAGGATTTCTGTAGTGTATAACATCCTTTCTAGACTAGAAACTTACATTTTGATGTCTTTTACACTTGTTCTCACACAATTCTATGATATTCATTAGTATTTCCTCAGAATTACTACTGATTTCTAGCTGTTTCCTATAATGGGCCTTATTTTCTACTTGTGGGACTTCACCACGTGTAGAAACAACTTTATACAGTCTTCTGTGGACTTGCGAAGCTATATACACTTGTCTTTCCACTGTTTTACAGTTGAACAATACTTTTCAGTGAATTCTAGTGGGTTGAAACACTGTTTTCTTGTGAAGTAACTCTATTTCAAGGATTTCTGTAGTGTATAACATCCTTTCTAGACTAGAAACTTACATTTTGATGTCTTTTACACTTGTTCTCACACAATTCTGATATTCATTAGTATTTCCTCTGAATTACTACTTATTTCTAGCTGTTTCCTATAATGGGCCTTCTGCTCTACTTGTGGGACTTCACCACATGTAGAAATAACTTTATACAGTCTTCTGTGGACTTGCGAAGCTATATAAACTTGTCTTTCAACTGTTTTACAGTTAAATACTACTTTTCAGTGCATTCTGGTGGTTTGAAACACTGGTTTCATGTGAACTAACTCTATTTCAAGGATTTCTGCAGTGTACAACATCCTTTCTAGACTAGAGACTTACATTTTGATGTCTTTTACTCTTGTTCTCTCTCTATTCTGTGATATTCATTAGTATTTGCTCTGAATGACTACTGATTTCTAGCTGTTTCCTATAATGGGCCTTCTTTTCTACTTGTGGGACTTCACCACATGTAGAAACAACTTTATACACTCTTTTCTGATCTTGAGAAGCTACATACACTTGTCTTTCAACTGTTTTACAGTTGAATACTACTTTTCAGTGAATTCTAGTGGGTTGAAACACTGTTTTCTTGTGAAGTAACTCTATTTCAAGGATTTCTGTAGTGTATAACATCCTTTCTAGACTAGAAACTTACATTTTGATGTCTTTTACACTTGTTCTCACACAATTCTATGATATTCATTAGTATTTCCTCAGAATTACTACTGATTTCTAGCTGTTTCCTATAATGGGCCTTATTTTCTACTTGTGGGACTTCACCACGTGTAGAAACAACTTTATACAGTCTTCTGTGGACTTGCGAAGCTATATACACTTGTCTTTCCACTGTTTTACAGTTGAACAATACTTTTCAGTGAATTCTAGTGGGTTGAAACACTGTTTTCTTGTGAAGTAACTCTATTTCAAGGATTTCTGTAGTGTATAACATCCTTTCTAGACTAGAAACTTACATTTTGATGTCTTTTACTCTTGTTCTCTCTCTATTCTGTGATATTCATTAGTATTTGCTATGAATGACTACTGATTTCTAGCTGTTTCCTATAATGGGCCTTCTTTTCTACTTGTGGGACTTCACCACATGTAGAAACAACTTTACACAGTCTTCTGTGGACTTGCGAAGCTATATAAACTTGTCTTTCAACTGTTTTACAGTTAAATACTACTTTTCAGTGCATTCTGGTGGTTTGAAACACTGGTTTCAGGTGAACTAACTCTATTTCAAGGATTTCTGCAGTGTACAACATCCTTTCTAGACTAGAGACTTACATTTTGATGTCTTTTACTCTTGTTCTCTCTCTATTCTGTGATATTCATTAGTATTTGCTCTGAATGACTACTGATTTCTAGCTGTTTCCTATAATGGGCCTTCTTTTCTACTTGTGGGACTTCACCACATGTGGAAACAACTTTATACACTCTTCTCTGAAATTGAGAAGCTATATACACTTGTCTTTCAACTGTTTTACAGTTGAATACTACTTTTCAGTGAATTCTAGTGGGTTGAAACACTGTTTTCTTGTGAAGTAACTCTATTTCAAGGATTTCTGTAGTGTATAACATCCTTTCTAGACTAGAAACTTACATTTTGATGTCTTTTACACTTGTTCTCACACAATTCTATGATATTCATTAGTATTTCCTCAGAATTACTACTGATTTCTAGCTGTTTCCTATAATGGGCCTTATTTTCTACTTGTGGGACTTCACCACATGTAGAAACAACTTTATACAGTCTTCTGTGAACTTGCAAAGCTATATACACTTGTCTTTCAACTGTTTTACAGTGGAACACTACTTTTCAGTGAATTCTAGTGGGTTGAAACACTGTTTTCTTGTGAAGTAACTCTATTTCAAGGATTTCTGTAGTGTATAACATCCTTTCCAGACTAGAAACTTACATTTTGATGTCTTTTACACTTGTTTCACACAATTCTATGATATTCATTAGTATTTCCTCTGAATTACTACTGATTTCTAGCTGTTTCCTATAATGGGCCTTCTGCTCTACTTGTGGGACTTCACCACATGTAGAAACAACTTTACACAGTCTTCTGTGGACTTGCGAACCTATATAAACTTGTCTTTCCACTGTTTTACAGTTAAATACTACTTTTCAGTGCATTCTGGTGGTTTGAAACACTGGTTTCATGTGAACTAACTCTATTTCAAGGATTTCTGCAGTGTACAACATCCTTTCTAGACTAGAGACTTACATTTTGATGTCTTTTACACTTGTTCTCACACAATTCTATGATATTCATTAGTATTTCCTCTGAATTACTACTGATTTCTAGCTGTTTCCTATAATGGGCCTTCTGCTCTACTTGTGGGACTTCACCACATGTAGAAACAACTTTATACAGTCTTCTGTGGACTTGCGAAGCTATATAAACTTGTCTTTCAACTGTATTACATTTAAATACTACTTTTCAGTGCATTCTGGTGGTTTGAAACACTGGTTTCAGGTGAACTAACTCTATTTCAAGGATTTCTGCAGTGTACAACATCCTTTCTAGACTAGAGACTTACATTTTGATGTCTTTTACTCTTGTTCTCTCTCTATTCTGTGATATTCATTAGTATTTGCTCTGAATGACTACTGATTTCTAGCTGTTTCCTATAATGGGCCTTCTTTTCTACTTGTGGTACTTCACCACATGTAGAAAAAACTTTATACACTCTTTTCTGATCTTGAGAAGCTATATACACTTGTCTTTCAACTGTTTTACAGTTGAATACTACTTTTCAGTGAATTCTAGTGGGTTGAAACACTGTTTTCTTGTGAAGTAACTCTATTTCAAGGATTTCTGTAGTGTATAACATCCTTTCTAGACTAGAAATTTACATTTTGATGTCTTTTACTCTTGTTCTCACACAATTCTATGATATTCATGAGTATTTTCTCTGAATTACTACTGATTTCTAGCTGTTTCCTATAATGGGCCTTCTTTTCTACTTGTGGGACTTCACCACATGTAGAAACAACTTTATACAGTCTTCTGTGGACTTGCGAAGCTATATACACTTGTCTTTCAACAGTTTTACAGTTGAATACTACTTTTCAGTGAATTCTAGTGGGTTGAAACACTGTTTTCTTGTGAAGTAACTCTATTTCAAGGATTTCTGTAGTGTATAACATCCTTTCTAGACTAGAAACTTACATTTTGATGTCTTTTACACTTGTTCTCACACAATTCTGATATTCATTAGTATTTTCTCTGAATTACTACTTATTTCTAGCTGTTTCCTATAATGGGCCTTCTGCTCTACTTGTGGGACTTCACCACATGTAGAAACAACTTTATACAGTCTTCTGTGGACTTGCGAAGCTATATAAACTTGTCTTTCAACTGTTTTACAGTTAAATACTACTTTTCAGTGCATTCTGGTGGTTTGAAACACTGGTTTCATGTGAACTAACTCTATTTCAAGGATTTCTGCAGTGTACAACATCCTTTCTAGACTAGAGACTTACATTTTGATGTCTTTTACTCTTGTTCTCTCTCTATTCTGTGATATTCATTAGTATTTGCTCTGAATGACTACTGATTTCTAGCTGTTTCCTATAATGGGCCTTCTTTTCTACTTGTGGGACTTCACCACATGTAGAAACAACTTTATACACTCTTTTCTGATCTTGAGAAGCTACATACACTTGTCTTTCAACTGTTTTACAGTTGAATACTACTTTTCAGTGAATTCTAGTGGGTTGAAACACTGTTTTCTTGTGAAGTAACTCTATTTCAAGGATTTCTGTAGTGTATAACATCCTTTCTAGACTAGAAACTTACATTTTGATGTCTTTTACACTTGTTCTCACACAATTCTATGATATTCATTAGTATTTCCTCAGAATTACTACTGATTTCTAGCTGTTTCCTATAATGGGCCTTATTTTCTACTTGTGGGACTTCACCACGTGTAGAAACAACTTTATACAGTCTTCTGTGGACTTGCGAAGCTATATACACTTGTCTTTCCACTGTTTTACAGTTGAACAATACTTTTCAGTGAATTCTAGTGGGTTGAAACACTGTTTTCTTGTGAAGTAACTCTATTTCAAGGATTTCTGTAGTGTATAACATCCTTTCTAGACTAGAAACTTACATTTTGATGTCTTTTACTCTTGTTCTCTCTCTATTCTGTGATATTCATTAGTATTTGCTATGAATGACTACTGATTTCTAGCTGTTTCCTATAATGGGCCTTCTTTTCTACTTGTGGGACTTCACCACATGTAGAAACAACTTTACACAGTCTTCTGTGGACTTGCGAAGCTATATAAACTTGTCTTTCAACTGTTTTACAGTTAAATACTACTTTTCAGTGCATTCTGGTGGTTTGAAACACTGGTTTCAGGTGAACTAACTCTATTTCAAGGATTTCTGCAGTGTACAACATCCTTTCTAGACTAGAGACTTACATTTTGATGTCTTTTACTCTTGTTCTCTCTCTATTCTGTGATATTCATTAGTATTTGCTCTGAATGACTACTGATTTCTAGCTGTTTCCTATAATGGGCCTTCTTTTCTACTTGTGGGACTTCACCACATGTGGAAACAACTTTATACACTCTTCTCTGAAATTGAGAAGCTATATACACTTGTCTTTCAACTGTTTTACAGTTGAATACTACTTTTCAGTGAATTCTAGTGGGTTGAAACACTGTTTTCTTGTGAAGTAACTCTATTTCAAGGATTTCTGTAGTGTATAACATCCTTTCTAGACTAGAAACTTACATTTTGATGTCTTTTACACTTGTTCTCACACAATTCTATGATATTCATTAGTATTTCCTCAGAATTACTACTGATTTCTAGCTGTTTCCTATAATGGGCCTTCTTTTCTACTTGTGGGTCTTCACCACATGTAGAAACAAATTTATACACTCTTCCCTGAACTTGAGAAGCTATATACACTTGTCTTTCAACTGTTTTACAGTTGAATACTACTTTTCAGTGAATTCTAGTGGGTTGAAACACTGTTTTCTTGTGAAGTAACTCTATTTCAAGGATTTCTGTAGTGTATAACATCCTTTCCAGACTAGAAACTTACATTTTGATGTCTTTTACACTTGTTCTCACACAATTCTATGATATTCATTAGTATTTCCTCTGAATTACTACTTATTTCTAGCTGTTTCCTATAATGGGCTTTCTGCTCTACTTGTGGGACTTCACCACATGTAGAAACAACTTTATACAGTCTTCTGTGGACTTGCGAAGCTATATAAACTTGTCTTTCAACTGTTTTACAGTTAAATACTACTTTTCAGTGCATTCTGGTGGTTTGAAACACTGGTTTCATGTGAACTAACTCTATTTCAAGGATTTCTGCAGTGTACAACATCCTTTCTAGACTAGAGACTTACATTTTGATGTCTTTTACTCTTGTTCTCTCTCTATTCTGTGATATTCATTAGTATTTGCTCTGAATGACTACTGATTTCTAGCTGTTTCCTATAATGGGCCTTCTTTTCTACTTGTGGGACTTCACCACATGTGGAAACAACTTTATACACTCTTCTCTGAAATTGAGAAGCTATATACACTTGTCTTTCAACTGTTTTACAGTTGAATACTACTTTTCAGTGAATTCTAGTGGGTTGAAACACTGTTTTCTTGTGAAGTAACTCTATTTCAAGGATTTCTGTAGTGTATAACATCCTTTCTAGACTAGAAACTTACATTTTGATGTCTTTTACACTTGTTCTCACACAATTCTATGATATTCATTAGTATTTCCTCAGAATTACTACTGATTTCTAGCTGTTTCCTATAATGGGCCTTATTTTCTACTTGTGGGACTTCACCACATGTAGAAACAACTTTATACAGTCTTCTGTGGACTTGCAAAGCTATATACACTTGTCTTTCAACTGTTTTACAGTTGAACACTACTTTTCAGTGAATTCTAGTGGGTTGAAACACTGTTTTCTTGTGAAGTAACTCTATTTCAAGGATTTCTGTAGTGTATAACATCCTTTCCAGACTAGAAACTTACATTTTGATGTCTTTTACACTTGTTTCACACAATTCTATGATATTCATTAGTATTTCCTCTGAATTACTACTGATTTCTAGCTGTTTCCTATAATGGGCCTTCTGCTCTACTTGTGGGACTTCACTACATGTAGAAACAACTTTACACAGTCTTCTGTGGACTTGCGAACCTATATAAACTTGTCTTTCCACTGTTTTACAGTTAAATACTACTTTTCAGTGCATTCTGGTGGTTTGAAACACTGGTTTCATGTGAACTAACTCTATTTCAAGGATTTCGGCAGTGTAAAACATCCTTTCTAGACTAGAGACTTACATTTTGATGTCTTTTACTCTTGTTCTCTCTCTATTCTGTGATATTCATTAGTATTTGCTCTGAATGACTACTGATTTCTAGCTGTTTCCTATAATGGGCCTTCTTTTCTACTTGTGGGACTTCACCACATGTAGAAACAACTTTATACACTCTTTTCTGATCTTGAGAAGCTACATACACTTGTCTTTCAACTGTTTTACAGTTGAATACTACTTTTCAGTGAATTCTAGTGGGTTGAAACACTGTTTTCTTGTGAAGTAACTCTATTTCAAGGATTTCTGTAGTGTATAACATCCTTTCTAGACTAGAAACTTACATTTTGATGTCTTTTACACTTGTTCTCACACAATTCTATGATATTCATTAGTATTTCCTCAGAATTACTACTGATTTCTAGCTGTTTCCTATAATGGGCCTTATTTTCTACTTGTGGGACTTCACCACGTGTAGAAACAACTTTATACAGTCTTCTGTGGACTTGCGAAGCTATATACACTTGTCTTTCCACTGTTTTACAGTTGAACAATACTTTTCAGTGAATTCTAGTGGGTTGAAACACTGTTTTCTTGTGAAGTAACTCTATTTCAAGGATTTCTGTAGTGTATAACATCCTTTCTAGACTAGAAACTTACATTTTGATGTCTTTTACTCTTGTTCTCTCTCTATTCTGTGATATTCATTAGTATTTGCTATGAATGACTACTGATTTCTAGCTGTTTCCTATAATGGGCCTTCTTTTCTACTTGTGGGACTTCACCACATGTAGAAACAACTTTACACAGTCTTCTGTGGACTTGCGAAGCTATATAAACTTGTCTTTCAACTGTTTTACAGTTAAATACTACTTTTCAGTGCATTCTGGTGGTTTGAAACACTGGTTTCAGGTGAACTAACTCTATTTCAAGGATTTCTGCAGTGTACAACATCCTTTCTAGACTAGAGACTTACATTTTGATGTCTTTTACTCTTGTTCTCTCTCTATTCTGTGATATTCATTAGTATTTGCTCTGAATGACTACTGATTTCTAGCTGTTTCCTATAATGGGCCTTCTTTTCTACTTGTGGGACTTCACCACATGTGGAAACAACTTTATACACTCTTCTCTGAAATTGAGAAGCTATATACACTTGTCTTTCAACTGTTTTACAGTTGAATACTACTTTTCAGTGAATTCTAGTGGGTTGAAACACTGTTTTCTTGTGAAGTAACTCTATTTCAAGGATTTCTGTAGTGTATAACATCCTTTCTAGACTAGAAACTTACATTTTGATGTCTTTTACACTTGTTCTCACACAATTCTATGATATTCATTAGTATTTCCTCAGAATTACTACTGATTTCTAGCTGTTTCCTATAATGGGCCTTCTTTTCTACTTGTGGGTCTTCACCACATGTAGAAACAAATTTATACACTCTTCCCTGAACTTGAGAAGCTATATACACTTGTCTTTCAACTGTTTTACAGTTGAATACTACTTTTCAGTGAATTCTAGTGGGTTGAAACACTGTTTTCTTGTGAAGTAACTCTATTTCAAGGATTTCTGTAGTGTATAACATCCTTTCCAGACTAGAAACTTACATTTTGATGTCTTTTACACTTGTTCTCACACAATTCTATGATATTCATTAGTATTTCCTCTGAATTACTACTTATTTCTAGCTGTTTCCTATAATGGGCTTTCTGCTCTACTTGTGGGACTTCACCACATGTAGAAACAACTTTATACAGTCTTCTGTGGACTTGCGAAGCTATATAAACTTGTCTTTCAACTGTTTTACAGTTAAATACTACTTTTCAGTGCATTCTGGTGGTTTGAAACACTGGTTTCATGTGAACTAACTCTATTTCAAGGATTTCTGCAGTGTACAACATCCTTTCTAGACTAGAGACTTACATTTTGATGTCTTTTACTCTTGTTCTCTCTCTATTCTGTGATATTCATTAGTATTTGCTCTGAATGACTACTGATTTCTAGCTGTTTCCTATAATGGGCCTTCTTTTCTACTTGTGGGACTTCACCACATGTGGAAACAACTTTATACACTCTTCTCTGAAATTGAGAAGCTATATACACTTGTCTTTCAACTGTTTTACAGTTGAATACTACTTTTCAGTGAATTCTAGTGGGTTGAAACACTGTTTTCTTGTGAAGTAACTCTATTTCAAGGATTTCTGTAGTGTATAACATCCTTTCTAGACTAGAAACTTACATTTTGATGTCTTTTACACTTGTTCTCACACAATTCTATGATATTCATTAGTATTTCCTCAGAATTACTACTGATTTCTAGCTGTTTCCTATAATGGGCCTTATTTTCTACTTGTGGGACTTCACCACATGTAGAAACAACTTTATACAGTCTTCTGTGGACTTGCGAAGCTATATAAACTTGTCTTTCCACTGTTTTACAGTTAAATACTACTTTTCAGTGCATTCTGGTGGTTTGAAACACTGGTTTCATGTGAACTAACTCTATTTCAAGGATTTCTGCAGTGTACAACATCCTTTCTAGACTAGAGACTTACATTTTGATGTCTTTTACTCTTGTTCTCTCTCTATTCTGTGATATTCATTAGTATTTGCTCTGAATGACTACTGATTTCTAGCTGTTTCCTATAATGGGCCTTCTTTTCTACTTGTGGGACTTCACCACATGTGGAAACAACTTTATACACTCTTCTCTGAAATTGAGAAGCTATATACACTTGTCTTTCAACTGTTTTACAGTTGAATACTACTTTTCAGTGAATTCTAGTGGGTTGAAACACTGTTTTCTTGTGAAGTAACTCTATTTCAAGGATTTCTGTAGTGTATAACATCC
Source organism: Cnephaeus nilssonii (assembly GCF_951640355.1). NCBI lineage: Eukaryota > Metazoa > Chordata > Mammalia > Chiroptera > Vespertilionidae > Cnephaeus > Cnephaeus nilssonii. The sequence continues at coordinate 81,762 of NW_027645430.1, read as the reverse complement.
TTTCTAGACTAGAAACTTACATTTTGATGTCTTTTACACTTGTTCTCACACAATTCTATGATATTCATTAGTATTTCCTCAGAATTACTACTGATTTCTAGCTGTTTCCTATAATGGGCCTTATTTTCTACTTGTGGGACTTCACCACATGTAGAAACAACTTTATACAGTCTTCTGTGGACTTGCAAAGCTATATACACTTGTCTTTCAACTGTTTTACAGTTGAACACTACTTTTCAGTGAATTCTAGTGGGTTGAAACACTGTTTTCTTGTGAAGTAACTCTATTTCAAGGATTTCTGTAGTGTATAACATCCTTTCCAGACTAGAAACTTACATTTTGATGTCTTTTACACTTGTTTCACACAATTCTATGATATTCATTAGTATTTCCTCTGAATTACTACTGATTTCTAGCTGTTTCCTATAATGGGCCTTCTGCTCTACTTGTGGGACTTCACTACATGTAGAAACAACTTTACACAGTCTTCTGTGGACTTGCGAACCTATATAAACTTGTCTTTCCACTGTTTTACAGTTAAATACTACTTTTCAGTGCATTCTGGTGGTTTGAAACACTGGTTTCATGTGAACTAACTCTATTTCAAGGATTTCGGCAGTGTAAAACATCCTTTCTAGACTAGAGACTTACATTTTGATGTCTTTTACTCTTGTTCTCTCTCTATTCTGTGATATTCATTAGTATTTGCTCTGAATGACTACTGATTTCTAGCTGTTTCCTATAATGGGCCTTCTTTTCTACTTGTGGGACTTCACCACATGTAGAAACAACTTTATACACTCTTTTCTGATCTTGAGAAGCTATATACACTTGTCTTTCAACTGTTTTACAGTTGAATACTACTTTTCAGTGAATTCTAGTGGGTTGAAACACTGTTTTCTTGTGAAGTAACTCTATTTCAAGGATTTCTGTAGTGTATAACATCCTTTCTAGACTAGAAACTTACATTTTGATGTCTTTTACACTTGTTCTCACACAATTCTATGATATTCATTAGTATTTCCTCAGAATTACTACTGATTTCTAGCTGTTTCCTATAATGGGCCTTATTTTCTACTTGTGGGACTTCACCACATGTAGAAACAACTTTATACAGTCTTCTGTGGACTTGCAAAGCTATATACACTTGTCTTTCCACTGTTTTACAGTTGAACAATACTTTTCAGTGAATTCTAGTGGGTTGAAACACTGTTTTCTTGTGAAGTAACTCTATTTCAAGGATTTCTGTAGTGTATAACATCCTTTCTAGACTAGAAACTTACATTTTGATGTCTTTTACACTTGTTCTCACACAATTCTATGATATTCATTAGTACTTCCTCTGAATTACTACTGATTTCTAGCTGTTTCCTATAATGGGCCTTCTGCTCTACTTGTGGAACTTCACCACATGTAGCAACAACTTTATACAGTCTTCTGTGGACTTGCGAAGCTATATAAACTTGTCTTTCAACTGTTTTACAGTTAAATACTACTTTTCAGTGCATTCTGGTGGTTTGAAAAACTGGTTTCATGTGAACTAACTCTATTTCAAGGATTTCTGCAGTGTACAACATCCTTTCTAGACTAGAGACTTACATTTTGATGTCTTTTACTCTTGTTCTCTCTCTATTCTATGATATTCATTAGTATTTGCTCTGAATGACTACTGATTTCTAGCTGTTTCCTATAATGGGCCTTCTTTTCTACTTGTGGGTCTTCACCACATGTAGAAACAAATTTATACACTCTTCCCTGAACTTGAGAAGCTATATACACTTGTCTTTCAACTGTTTTACAGTTGAATACTACTTTTCAGTGAATTCTAGTGGGATGAAACACTGTTTTCTTGTGAAGTAACTCTATTTCAAGGATTTCTGTAGTGTATAACATCCTTTCTAGACTAGAAACTTACATTTTGATGTCTTTTACTCTTGTTCTCACACAATTCTATGATATTCATGAGTATTTTCTCTGAATTACTACTGATTTCTAGCTGTTTCCTATAATGGGCCTTCTTTTCTACTTGTGGGACTTCACCACATGTAGAAACAACTTTATACAGTCTTCTGTGGACTTGCGAAGCTATATACACTTGTCTTTCAACTGTTTTACAGTTGAATACTACTTTTCAGTGAATTCTAGTGGGTTGAAACACTGTTTTCTTGTGAAGTAACTCTATTTCAAGGATTTCTGTAGTGTATAACATCCTTTCCAGACTAGAAACTTACATTTTGATGTCTTTTACACTTGTTCTCACACAATTCTATGATATTCATTAGTATTTCCTCTGAATTACTACTTATTTCTAGCTGTTTCCTATAATGGGCCTTATTTTCTACTTGTGGGACTTCACCACGTGTAGAAACAACTTTATACAGTCTTCTGTGGACTTGCGAAGCTATATACACTTGTCTTTCCACTGTTTTACAGTTGAACAATACTTTTCAGTGAATTCTAGTGGGTTGAAACACTGTTTTCTTGTGAAGTAACTCTATTTCAAGGATTTCTGTAGTGTATAACATCCTTTCTAGACTAGAAACTTACATTTTGATGTCTTTTACACTTGTTTTCACACAATTCTATGATATTCATTAGTATTTCCTCTGAATTACTACTGATTTCTAGCTGTTTCCTATAATGGGCCTTCTGCTCTACTTGTGGGACTTCACCACATGTAGAAACAACTTTACACAGTCTTCTGTGGACTTGCGAAGCTATATAAACTTGTCTTTCAACTGTTTTACAGTTAAATACTACTTTTCAGTGCATTCTGGTGGTTTGAAACACTGGTTTCAGGTGAACTAACTCTATTTCAAGGATTTCTGCAGTGTACAACATCCTTTCTAGACTAGAGACTTACATTTTGATGTCTTTTACTCTTGTTCTCTCTCTATTCTGTGATATTCATTAGTATTTGCTCTGAATGACTACTGATTTCTAGCTGTTTCCTATAATGGGCCTTCTTTTCTACTTGTGGGACTTCACCACATGTGGAAACAACTTTATACACTCTTCTCTGAAATTGAGAAGCTATATACACTTGTCTTTCAACTGTTTTACAGTTGAATACTACTTTTCAGTGAATTCTAGTGGGTTGAAACACTGTTTTCTTGTGAAGTAACTCTATTTCAAGGATTTCTGTAGTGTATAACATCCTTTCTAGACTAGAAACTTACATTTTGATGTCTTTTACACTTGTTCTCACACAATTCTATGATATTCATTAGTATTTCCTCAGAATTACTACTGATTTCTAGCTGTTTCCTATAATGGGCCTTATTTTCTACTTGTGGGACTTCACCACATGTAGAAACAACTTTATACAGTCTTCTGTGGACTTGCAAAGCTATATACACTTGTCTGTCAACTGTTTTACAGTTGAACACTACTTTTCAGTGAATTCTAGTGGGTTGAAACACTGTTTTCTTGTGAAGTAACTCTATTTCAAGGATTTCTGTAGTGTATAACATCCTTTCCAGACTAGAAACTTACATTTTGATGTCTTTTACACTTGTTTCACACAATTCTATGATATTCATTAGTATTTCCTCTGAATTACTACTGATTTCTAGCTGTTTCCTATAATGGGCCTTCTGCTCTACTTGTGGGACTTCACCACATGTAGAAACAACTTTACACAGTCTTCTGTGGACTTGCGAACCTATATAAACTTGTCTTTCCACTGTTTTACAGTTAAATACTACTTTTCAGTGCATTCTGGTGGTTTGAAACACTGGTTTCATGTGAACTAACTCTATTTCAAGGATTTCTGCAGTGTACAACATCCTTTCTAGACTAGAGACTTACATTTTGATGTCTTTTACTCTTGTTCTCTCTCTATTCTGTGATATTCATTAGTATTTGCTCTGAATGACTACTGATTTCTAGCTGTTTCCTATAATGGGCCTTCTTTTCTACTTGTGGGACTTCACCACATGTAGAAACAACTTTATACACTCTTTTCTGATCTTGAGAAGCTATATACACTTGTCTTTCAACTGTTTTACAGTTGAATACTACTTTTCAGTGAATTCTAGTGGGTTGAAACACTGTTTTCTTGTGAAGTAACTCTATTTCAAGGATTTCTGTAGTGTATAACATCCTTTCTAGACTAGAAACTTACATTTTGATGTCTTTTACACTTGTTCTCACACAATTCTATGATATTCATTAGTATTTCCTCAGAATTACTACTGATTTCTAGCTGTTTCCTATAATGGGCCTTATTTTCTACTTGTGGGACTTCACCACATGTAGAAACAACTTTATACAGTCTTCTGTGGACTTGCAAAGCTATATACACTTGTCTTTCCACTGTTTTACAGTTGAACAATACTTTTCAGTGAATTCTAGTGGGTTGAAACACTGTTTTCTTGTGAAGTAACTCTATTTCAAGGATTTCTGTAGTGTATAACATCCTTTCTAGACTAGAAACTTACATTTTGATGTCTTTTACACTTGTTCTCACACAATTCTATGATATTCATTAGTACTTCCTCTGAATTACTACTGATTTCTAGCTGTTTCCTATAATGGGCCTTCTGCTCTACTTGTGGAACTTCACCACATGTAGCAACAACTTTATACAGTCTTCTGTGGACTTGGGAAGCTATATAAACTTGTCTTTCAACTGTTTTACAGTTAAATACTACTTTTCAGTGCATTCTGGTGGTTTGAAAAACTGGTTTCATGTGAACTAACTCTATTTCAAGGATTTCTGCAGTGTACAACATCCTTTCTAGACTAGAGACTTACATTTTGATGTCTTTTACTCTTGTTCTCTCTCTATTCTATGATATTCATTAGTATTTGCTCTGAATGACTACTGATTTCTAGCTGTTTCCTATAATGGGCCTTCTTTTCTACTTGTGGGTCTTCACCACATGTAGAAACAAATTTATACACTCTTCCCTGAACTTGAGAAGCTATATACACTTGTCTTTCAACTGTTTTACAGTTGAATACTACTTTTCAGTGAATTCTAGTGGGATGAAACACTGTTTTCTTGTGAAGTAACTCTATTTCAAGGATTTCTGTAGTGTATAACATCCTTTCTAGACTAGAAACGTACATTTTGATGTCTTTTACTCTTGTTCTCACACAATTCTATGATATTCATGAGTATTTTCTCTGAATTACTACTGATTTCTAGCTGTTTCCTATAATGGGCCTTCTTTTCTACTTGTGGGACTTCACCACATGTAGAAACAACTTTATACAGTCTTCTGTGGACTTGCGAAGCTATATACACTTGTCTTTCAACTGTTTTACAGTTGAATACTACTTTTCAGTGAATTCTAGTGGGTTGAAACACTGTTTTCTTGTGAAGTAACTCTATTTCAAGGATTTCTGTAGTGTATAACATCCTTTCCAGACTAGAAACTTACATTTTGATGTCTTTTACACTTGTTCTCACACAATTCTATGATATTCATTAGTATTTCCTCTGAATTACTACTTATTTCTAGCTGTTTCCTATAATGGGCCTTCTGCTCTACTTGTGGGACTTCACCACATGTAGAAACAACTTTATACAGTCTTCTGTGGACTTGCGAAGCTATATAAACTTGTCTTTCAACTGTTTTACAGTTAAATACTACTTTTCAGTGCATTCTGGTGGTTTGAAACACTGGTTTCATGTGAACTAACTCTATTTCAAGGATTTCTGCAGTGTACAACATCCTTTCTAGACTAGAGACTTACATTTTGATGTCTTTTACTCTTGTTCTCTCTCTATTCTGTGATATTCATTAGTATTTGCTCTGAATGACTACTGATTTCTAGCTGTTTCCTATAATGGGCCTTCTTTTCTACTTGTGGGACTTCACCACATGCAGAAACAACTTTATACACTCTTTTCTGATCTTGAGAAGCTACATACACTTGTCTTTCAACTGTTTTACAGTTGAATACTACTTTTCAGTGAATTCTAGTGGGTTGAAACACTGTTTTCTTGTGAAGTAACTCTATTTCAAGGATTTCTGTAGTGTATAACATCCTTTCTAGACTAGAAACTTACATTTTGATGTCTTTTACACTTGTTCTCACACAATTCTATGATATTCATTAGTATTTCCTCAGAATTACTACTGATTTCTAGCTGTTTCCTATAATGGGCCTTATTTTCTACTTGTGGGACTTCACCACGTGTAGAAACAACTTTATACAGTCTTCTGTGGACTTGCGAAGCTATATACACTTGTCTTTCCACTGTTTTACAGTTGAACAATACTTTTCAGTGAATTCTAGTGGGTTGAAACACTGTTTTCTTGTGAAGTAACTCTATTTCAAGGATTTCTGTAGTGTATAACATCCTTTCTAGACTAGAAACTTACATTTTGATGTCTTTTACACTTGTTTTCACACAATTCTATGATATTCATTAGTATTTCCTCTGAATTACTACTGATTTCTAGCTGTTTCCTATAATGGGCCTTCTGCTCTACTTGTGGGACTTCACCACATGTAGAAACAACTTTACACAGTCTTCTGTGGACTTGCGAAGCTATATAAACTTGTCTTTCAACTGTTTTACAGTTAAATACTACTTTTCAGTGCATTCTGGTGGTTTGAAACACTGGTTTCAGGTGAACTAACTCTATTTCAAGGATTTCTGCAGTGTACAACATCCTTTCTAGACTAGAGACTTACATTTTGATGTCTTTTACTCTTGTTCTCTCTCTATTCTGTGATATTCATTAGTATTTGCTCTGAATGACTACTGATTTCTAGCTGTTTCCTATAATGGGCCTTCTTTTCTACTTGTGGGACTTCACCACATGTGGAAACAACTTTATACACTCTTCTCTGAAATTGAGAAGCTATATACACTTGTCTTTCAACTGTTTTACAGTTGAATACTACTTTTCAGTGAATTCTAGTGGGTTGAAACACTGTTTTCTTGTGAAGTAACTCTATTTCAAGGATTTCTGTAGTGTATAACATCCTTTCTAGACTAGAAACTTACATTTTGATGTCTTTTACACTTGTTCTCACACAATTCTATGATATTCATTAGTATTTCCTCAGAATTACTACTGATTTCTAGCTGTTTCCTATAATGGGCCTTATTTTCTACTTGTGGGACTTCACCACATGTAGAAACAACTTTATACAGTCTTCTGTGGACTTGCAAAGCTATATACACTTGTCTTTCAACTGTTTTACAGTTGAACACTACTTTTCAGTGAATTCTAGTGGGTTGAAACACTGTTTTCTTGTGAAGTAACTCTATTTCAAGGATTTCTGTAGTGTATAACATCCTTTCCAGACTAGAAACTTACATTTTGATGTCTTTTACACTTGTTTCACACAATTCTATGATATTCATTAGTATTTCCCCTGAATTACTACTGATTTCTAGCTGTTTCCTATAATGGGCCTTCTGCTCTACTTGTGGGACTTCACTACATGTAGAAACAACTTTACACAGTCTTCTGTGGACTTGCGAACCTATATAAACTTGTCTTTCCACTGTTTTACAGTTAAATACTACTTTTCAGTGCATTCTGGTGGTTTGAAACACTGGTTTCATGTGAACTAACTCTATTTCAAGGATTTCTGCAGTGTACAACATCCTTTCTAGACTAGAGACTTACATTTTGATGTCTTTTACTCTTGTTCTCTCTCTATTCTGTGATATTCATTAGTATTTGCTCTGAATGACTACTGATTTCTAGCTGTTTCCTATAATGGGCCTTCTTTTCTACTTGTGGGACTTCACCACATGTAGAAACAACTTTATACACTCTTTTCTGATCTTGAGAAGCTATATACACTTGTCTTTCAACTGTTTTACAGTTGAATACTACTTTTCAGTGAATTCTAGTGGGTTGAAACACTGTTTTCTTGTGAAGTAACTCTATTTCAAGGATTTCTGTAGTGTATAACATCCTTTCTAGACTAGAAACTTACATTTTGATGTCTTTTACACTTGTTCTCACACAATTCTATGATATTCATTAGTATTTCCTCAGAATTACTACTGATTTCTAGCTGTTTCCTATAATGGGCCTTATTTTCTACTTGTGGGACTTCACCACATGTAGAAACAACTTTATACAGTCTTCTGTGGACTTGCAAAGCTATATACACTTGTCTTTCCACTGTTTTACAGTTGAACAATACTTTTCAGTGAATTCTAGTGGGTTGAAACACTGTTTTCTTGTGAAGTAACTCTATTTCAAGGATTTCTGTAGTGTATAACATCCTTTCTAGACTAGAAACTTACATTTTGATGTCTTTTACACTTGTTCTCACACAATTCTATGATATTCATTAGTACTTCCTCTGAATTACTACTGATTTCTAGCTGTTTCCTATAATGGGCCTTCTGCTCTACTTGTGGAACTTCACCACATGTAGCAACAACTTTATACAGTCTTCTGTGGACTTGCGAAGCTATATAAACTTGTCTTTCAACTGTTTTACAGTTGAACAATACTTTTCAGTGAATTCTAGTGGGTTGAAACACTGTTTTCTTGTGAAGTAACTCTATTTCAAGGATTTCTGTAGTGTATAACATCCTTTCTAGACTAGAAACTTACATTTTGATGTCTTTTACACTTGTTTTCACACAATTCTATGATATTCATTAGTATTTCCTCTGAATTACTACTGATTTCTAGCTGTTTCCTATAATGGGCCTTCTGCTCTACTTGTGGGACTTCACCACATGTAGAAACAACTTTACACAGTCTTCTGTGGACTTGCGAAGCTATATAAACTTGTCTTTCAACTGTTTTACAGTTAAATACTACTTTTCAGTGCATTCTGGTGGTTTGAAACACTGGTTTCAGGTGAACTAACTCTATTTCAAGGATTTCTGCAGTGTACAACATCCTTTCTAGACTAGAGACTTACATTTTGATGTCTTTTACTCTTGTTCTCTCTCTATTCTGTGATATTCATTAGTATTTGCTCTGAATGACTACTGATTTCTAGCTGTTTCCTATAATGGGCCTTCTTTTCTACTTGTGGGACTTCACCACATGTGGAAACAACTTTATACACTCTTCTCTGAAATTGAGAAGCTATATACACTTGTCTTTCAACTGTTTTACAGTTGAATACTACTTTTCAGTGAATTCTAGTGGGTTGAAACACTGTTTTCTTGTGAAGTAACTCTATTTCAAGGATTTCTGTAGTGTATAACATCCTTTCTAGACTAGAAACTTACATTTTGATGTCTTTTACACTTGTTCTCACACAATTCTATGATATTCATTAGTATTTCCTCAGAATTACTACTGATTTCTAGCTGTTTCCTATAATGGGCCTTATTTTCTACTTGTGGGACTTCACCACATGTAGAAACAACTTTATACAGTCTTCTGTGGACTTGCAAAGCTATATACACTTGTCTTTCCACTGTTTTACAGTTGAACAATACTTTTCAGTGAATTCTAGTGGGTTGAAACACTGTTTTCTTGTGAAGTAACTCTATTTCAAGGATTTCTGTAGTGTATAACATCCTTTCTAGACTAGAAACTTACATTTTGATGTCTTTTACACTTGTTCTCACACAATTCTATGATATTCATTAGTACTTCCTCTGAATTACTACTGATTTCTAGCTGTTTCCTATAATGGTCCTTCTGCTCTACTTGTGGAACTTCACCACATGTAGCAACAACTTTATACAGTCTTCTGTGGACTTGCGAAGCTATATAAACTTGTCTTTCAACTGTTTTACAGTTGAATACTACTTTTCAGTGAATTCTAGTGGGTTGAAACACTGTTTTCTTGTGAAGTAACTCTATTTCAAGGATTTCTGTAGTGTATAACATCCTTTCTAGACTAGAAACTTACATTTTGATGTCTTTTACTCTTGTTCTCACACAATTCTATGATATTCATGAGTATTTTCTCTGAATTACTACTGATTTCTAGCTGTTTCCTATAATGGGCCTTCTTTTCTACTTGTGGGACTTCACCACATGTAGAAACAACTTTATACAGTCTTCTGTGGACTTGCGAAGCTATATACACTTGTCTTTCAACTGTTTTACAGTTGAATACTACGTTTCAGTGAATTCTAGTGGGTTGAAACACTGTTTTCTTGTGAAGTAACTCTATTTCAAGGATTTCTGTAGTGTATAACATCCTTTCTAGACTAGAAACTTACATTTTGATGTCTTTTACACTTGTTTTCACACAATTCTATGATATTCATTAGTATTTCCTCTGAATTACTACTGATTTCTAGCTGTTTCCTATAATGGGCCTTCTGCTCTACTTGTGGGACTTCACCACATGTAGAAACAACTTTACACAGTCTTCTGTGGACTTGCGAAGCTATATAAACTTGTCTTTCAACTGTTTTACAGTTAAATACTACTTTTCAGTGCATTCTGGTGGTTTGAAACACTGGTTTCAGGTGAACTAACTCTATTTCAAGGATTTCTGCAATGTACAACATCCTTTCTAGACTAGAGACTTACATTTTGATGTCTTTTACTCTTGTTCTCTCTCTATTCTGTGATATTCATTAGTATTTGCTCTGAATGACTACTGATTTCTAGCTGTTTCCTATAATGGGCCTTCTTTTCTACTTGTGGGACTTCACCACATGTAGAAACAACTTTATACAGTCTTCTGTGGACTTGCGAAGCTATATACACTTGTCTTTCAACTGTTTTACAGTTGAACACTACTTTTCAGTGAATTCTAGTGGGTTGAAACACTGTTTTCTTGTGAAGTAACTCTATTTCAAGGATTTCTGTAGTGTATAACATCCTTTCCAGACTAGAAACTTACATTTTGATGTCTTTTACACTTGTTTCACACAATTCTATGATATTCATTAGTATTTCCTCTGAATGACTACTGATTTCTAGCTGTTTCCTATAATGGGCCTTCTGCTCTACTTGTGGGACTTCACCACATGTAGAAACAACTTTATACAGTCTTCTGTGGACTTGCGAAGCTATATAAACTTGTCTTTCAACTGTATTACATTTAAATACTACTTTTCAGTGCATTCTGGTGGTTTGAAACACTGGTTTCAGGTGAACTAACTCTATTTCAAGGATTTCTGCAGTGTACAACATCCTTTCTAGACTAGAGACTTACATTTTGATGTCTTTTACTCTTGTTCTCTCTCTATTCTGTGATATTCATTAGTATTTGCTCTGAATGACTACTGATTTCTAGCTGTTTCCTATAATGGGCCTTCTTTTCTACTTGTGGGACTTCACCACATGTGGAAACAACTTTATACACTCTTTTTCTGATCTTGAGAAGCTATATACACTTGTCTTTCAACTGTTTTACGGTTGAATACTACTTTTCAGTGAATTCTAGTGGGTTGAAACACTGTTTTCTTGTGAAGTAACTCTATTTCAAGGATTTCTGTAGTGTATAACATCCTTTCTAGACTAGAAACTTACATTTTGATGTCTTTTACACTTGTTCTCACACAATTCTATGATATTCATTAGTATTTCCTCTGAATTACTACTGATTTCTAGCTGTTTCCTATAATGGGCCTTCTGCTCTACTTGTGGGACTTCACCACATGTAGAAAAAACTTTATACAGTCTTCTGTGGACTTGCGAAGCTATATAAACTTGTCTTTCAACTGTATTACATTTAAATACTACTTTTCAGTGCATTCTGGTGGTTTGAAACACTGGTTTCAGGAGAACTAACTCTATTTCAAGGATTTCTGCAGTGTACAACATCCTTTCTAGACTAGAGACTTACATTTTGATGTCTTTTACTCTTGTTCTCTCTCTATTCTGTGATATTCATTAGTATTTGCTCTGAATGACTACTGATTTCTAGCTGTTTCCTATAATGGGCCTTCTTTTCTACTTGTGGGACTTCACCACATGTAGAAAAAACTTTATACACTCTTTTCTGATCTTGAGAAGCTATATACACTTGTCTTTCAACTGTTTTACAGTTGAATACTACTTTTCAGTGAATTCTAGTGGGTTGAAACACTGTTTTCTTGTGAATAACTCTATTTCAAGGATTTCTGTAGTGTATAACATCCTTTCTAGACTAGAAACTTACATTTTGATGTCTTTTACTCTTGTTCTCACACAATTCTATGATATTCATGAGTATTTTCTCTGAATTACTACTGATTTCTAGCTGTTTCCTATAATGGGCCTTCTTTTCTACTTGTGGGACTTCACCACATGTAGAAACAACTTTATACAGTCTTCTGTGGACTTGCGAAGCTATATACACTTGTCTTTCAACTGTTTTACAGTTGAATACTACTTTTCAGTGAATTCTAGTGGGTTGAAACACTGTTTTCTTGTGAAGTAACTCTATTTCAAGGATTTCTGTAGTGTATAACATCCTTTCTAGACTAGAAACTTACATTTTGATGTCTTTTACACTTGTTCTCACACAATTCTATGATATTCATTAGTATTTCCTCTGAATTACTACTGATTTCTAGCTGTTTCCTATAATGGGCCTTCTGCTCTACTTGTGGGACTTCACCACATGTAGAAACAACTTTATACAGTCTTCTGTGGACTTGCGAAGCTATATAAACTTGTCTTTCAACTGTTTTACAGTTAAATACTACTTTTCAGTGCATTCTGGTGGTTTGAAACACTGGTTTCATGTGAACTAACTCTATTTCAAGGATTTCTGCAGTGTACAACATCCTTTCTAGACTAGAGACTTACATTTTGATGTCTTTTACTCTTGTTCTCTCTCTATTCTGTGATATTCATTAGTATTTGCTCTGAATGACTACTGATTTCTAGCTGTTTCCTATAATGGGCCTTCTTTTCTACTTGTGGGACTTCACCACATGTAGAAACAACTTTATACACTCTTTTCTGATCTTGAGAAGCTACATACACTTGTCTTTCAACTGTTTTACAGTTGAATACTACTTTTCAGTGAATTCTAGTGGGTTGAAACACTGTTTTCTTGTGAAGTAACTCTATTTCAAGGATTTCTGTAGTGTATAACATCCTTTCTACACTAGAAACTTACATTTTGATGTCTTTTACACTTGTTCTCACACAATTCTATGATATTCATTAGTATTTCCTCAGAATTACTACTGATTTCTAGCTGTTTCCTATAATGGGCCTTATTTTCTACTTGTGGGACTTCACCACGTGTAGAAACAACTTTATACAGTCTTCTGTGGACTTGCGAAGCTATATACACTTGTCTTTCCACTGTTTTACAGTTGAACAATACTTTTCAGTGAATTCTAGTGGGTTGAAACACTGTTTTCTTGTGAAGTAACTCTATTTCAAGGATTTCTGTAGTGTATAACATCCTTTCTAGACTAGAAACTTACATTTTGATGTCTTTTACACTTGTTTTCACACAATTCTATGATATTCATTAGTATTTCCTCTGAATTACTACTGATTTCTAGCTGTTTCCTATAATGGGCCTTCTGCTCTACTTGTGGGACTTCACCACATGTAGAAACAACTTTACACAGTCTTCTGTGGACTTGCGAAGCTATATAAACTTGTCTTTCAACTGTTTTACAGTTAAATACTACTTTTCAGTGCATTCTGGTGGTTTGAAACACTGGTTTCAGGTGAACTAACTCTATTTCAAGGATTTCTGCAGTGTACAACATCCTTTCTACACTAGAGACTTACATTTTGATGTCTTTTACTCTTGTTCTCTCTCTATTCTGTGATATTCATTAGTATTTGCTCTGAATGACTACTGATTTCTAGCTGTTTCCTATAATGGGCCTTCTTTTCTACTTGTGGGACTTCACCACATGTGGAAACAACTTTATACACTCTTCTCTGAAATTGAGAAGCTATATACACTTGTCTTTCAACTGTTTTACAGTTGAATACTACTTTTCAGTGAATTCTAGTGGGTTGAAACACTGTTTTCTTGTGAAGTAACTCTATTTCAAGGATTTCTGTAGTGTATAACATCCTTTCTAGACTAGAAACTTACATTTTGATGTCTTTTACACTTGTTTTCACACAATTCTATGATATTCATTAGTATTTCCTCTGAATTACTACTGATTTCTAGCTGTTTCCTATAATGGGCCTTCTGCTCTACTTGTGGGACTTCACCACATGTAGAAACAACTTTACACAGTCTTCTGTGGACTTGCGAAGCTATATAAACTTGTCTTTCAACTGTTTTACAGTTAAATACTACTTTTCAGTGCATTCTGGTGGTTTGAAACACTGGTTTCAGGTGAACTAACTCTATTTCAAGGATTTCTGCAGTGTACAACATCCTTTCTACACTAGAGACTTACATTTTGATGTCTTTTACTCTTGTTCTCTCTCTATTCAGTGATATTCATTAGTATTTGCTCTGAATGACTACTGATTTCTAGCTGTTTCCTATAATGGGCCTTCTTTTCTACTTGTGGGACTTCACCACATGTGGAAACAACTTTATACACTCTTCTCTGAAATTGAGAAGCTATATACACTTGTCTTTCAACTGTTTTACAGTTGAATACTACTTTTCAGTGAATTCTAGTGGGTTGAAACACTGTTTTCTTGTGAAGTAACTCTATTTCAAGGATTTCTGTAGTGTATAACATCCTTTCTAGACTAGAAACTTACATTTTGATGTCTTTTACACTTGTTCTCACACAATTCTATGATATTCATTAGTATTTCCTCAGAATTACTACTGATTTCTAGCTGTTTCCTATAATGGGCCTTATTTTCTACTTGTGGGACTTCACCACATGTAGAAACAACTTTATACAGTCTTCTGTGGACTTGCAAAGCTATATACACTTGTCTTTCAACTGTTTTACAGTTGAACACTACTTTTCAGTGAATTCTAGTGGGTTGAAACACTGTTTTCTTGTGAAGTAACTCTATTTCAAGGATTTCTGTAGTGTATAACATCCTTTCCAGACTAGAAACTTACATTTTGATGTCTTTTACACTTGTTTCACACAATTCTATGATATTCATTAGTATTTCCTCTGAATTACTACTGATTTCTAGCTGTTTCCTATAATGGGCCTTCTGCTCTACTTGTGGGACTTCACTACATGTAGAAACAACTTTACACAGTCTTCTGTGGACTTGCGAACCTATATAAACTTGTCTTTCCACTGTTTTACAGTTAAATACTACTTTTCAGTGCATTCTGGTGGTTTGAAACACTGGTTTCATGTGAACTAACTCTATTTCAAGGATTTCTGCAGTGTACAACATCCTTTCTAGACTAGAGACTTACATTTTGATGTCTTTTACTCTTGTTCTCTCTCTATTCTGTGATATTCATTAGTATTTGCTCTGAATGACTACTGATTTCTAGCTGTTTCCTATAATGGGCCTTCTTTTCTACTTGTGGGACTTCACCACATGTAGAAACAACTTTATACACTCTTTTCTGATCTTGAGAAGCTATATACACTTGTCTTTCAACTGTTTTACAGTTGAATACTACTTTTCAGTGAATTCTAGTGGGTTGAAACACTGTTTTCTTGTGAAGTAACTCTATTTCAAGGATTTCTGTAGTGTATAACATCCTTTCTAGACTAGAAACTTACATTTTGATGTCTTTTACACTTGTTCTCACACAATTCTATGATATTCATTAGTATTTCCTCAGAATTACTACTGATTTCTAGCTGTTTCCTATAATGGGCCTTATTTTCTACTTGTGGGACTTCACCACATGTAGAAACAACTTTATACAGTCTTCTGTGGACTTGCAAAGCTATATACACTTGTCTTTCCACTGTTTTACAGTTGAACAATACTTTTCAGTGAATTCTAGTGGGTTGAAACACTGTTTTCTTGTGAAGTAACTCTATTTCAAGGATTTCTGTAGTGTATAACATCCTTTCTAGACTAGAAACTTACATTTTGATGTCTTTTACACTTGTTCTCACACAATTCTATGATATTCATTAGTACTTCCTCTGAATTACTACTGATTTCTAGCTGTTTCCTATAATGGGCCTTCTGCTCTACTTGTGGAACTTCACCACATGTAGCAACAACTTTATACAGTCTTCTGTGGACTTGCGAAGCTATATAAACTTGTCTTTCAACTGTTTTACAGTTAAATACTACTTTTCAGTGCATTCTGGTGGTTTGAAAAACTGGTTTCATGTGAACTAACTCTATTTCAAGGATTTCTGCAGTGTACAACATCCTTTCTAGACTAGAGACTTACATTTTGATGTCTTTTACTCTTGTTCTCTCTCTATTCTATGATATTCATTAGTATTTGCTCTGAATGACTACTGATTTCTAGCTGTTTCCTATAATGGGCCTTCTTTTCTACTTGTGGGTCTTCACCACATGTAGAAACAAATTTATACACTCTTCCCTGAACTTGAGAAGCTATATACACTTGTCTTTCAACTGTTTTACAGTTGAATACTACTTTTCAGTGAATTCTAGTGGGATGAAACACTGTTTTCTTGTGAAGTAACTCTATTTCAAGGATTTCTGTAGTGTATAACATCCTTTCTAGACTAGAAACTTACATTTTGATGTCTTTTACTCTTGTTCTCACACAATTCTATGATATTCATGAGTATTTTCTCTGAATTACTACTGATTTCTAGCTGTTTCCTATAATGGGCCTTATTTTCTACTTGTGGGACTTCGCCACATGTAGAAACAACTTTATACAGTCTTCTGTGGACTTTCGAAGCTATATACACTTGTCTTTCAACTGTTTTACAGTTGAACACTACTTTTCAGTGAATTCTAGTGGGATGAAACACTGTTTTCTTGTGAAGTAACTCTATTTCAAGGATTTCTGTAGTGTATAACATCCTTTCTAGACTAGAAACTTACATTTTGATGTCTTTTACTCTTGTTCTCACACAATTCTATGATATTCATGAGTATTTTCTCTGAATTACTACTGATTTCTAGCTGTTTCCTATAATGGGCCTTCTGCTCTACTTGTGTGAGTTCACCACATGTAGAAACAACTTTATACAATCTTCTGTGGACTTGCGAAGCTATATAAACTTGTCTTTCAACTATTTTACAGTTAAATACTACTTTTCAGTGCATTCTGGTGGTTTGAAACACTGGTTTCATGTGAACTAACTCTATTTCAAGGATTTCTGCAGTGTACAACATCCTTTCTAGACTAGAGACTTACATTTTGATGTCTTTTACTCTTGTTCTCTCTCTATTCTGTGATATTCATTAGTATTTGCTCTGAATGACTACTGATTTCTAGCTGTTTGCTATAATGGGCCTTCTATTCTACTTGTGGGACTTCACCACATGTAGAAACAACTTTATACACTCTTTTCTGATCTTGAGAAGCTACATACACTTGTCTTTCAACTGTTTTACAGTTGAATACTACTTTTCAGTGAATTCAAGTGGGATGAAACACTGTTTTCTTGTGAAGTAACTCTATTTCAAGGATTTCTGTAGTGTATAACATCCTTTCTAGACTAGAAACTTACGTTTTGATGTCTTTTACACTTGTTCTCACACAATTCTATGATATTCATTAGTATTTCCTCTGAATTACTACTGATTTCTAGCTGTTTCCTATAATGGGCCTTCTGGTCTACTTGTGGGAGTTCACCACATGTACAAACAACTTTATACAGTCTTCTGTGGACTTCCGAAGCTATATAAACTTGTCTTTCAACTGTTTTACAGTTAAATACTACTTTTCAGTGCATTCTGGTGGTTTGAAACACTGGTTTCATGTGAACTAACTCTATTTCAAGGATTTCTGCAGTGTACAACATCCTTTCTAGACTAGAGACTTACATTTTGATGTCTTTTACTCTTGTTCTCTCTCTATTCTGTGATATTCATTAGTATTTGCTCTGAATGACTACTGATTTCTAGGTGTATCCTATAATGGGCCTTCTTTTCTACTTGTGGGACTTCACCACATGTAGAAACAACTTTATACACTCTTTTCTGATCTTGAGAAGCTATATACACTTGTCTTTCAACTGTTTTACAGTTGAATACTACTTTTCAGTGAATTCTAGTGGGTTGAAACACTGTTTTCTTGTGAAGTAACTCTATTTCAAGGATTTCTGTAGTGTATAACATCCTTTCTAGACTAGAAACTTACATTTTGATGTCTTTTACACTTGTTCTCACACAATTATATGATATTCATTAGTATTTCCTCAGAATTACTACTGATTTCTAGCTGTTTCCTATAATGGGCCTTCTGCTCTACTTGTGGGACTTCACCACATGTAGAAACAACTTTATACAGTCTTCTGTGGACTTGAGAATCTATATAAACTTGTCTTTCAACTGTTTTACAGTTAAATACTACATTTCAGTGCATTCTGGTGGTTTGAAACACTGGTTTCATGTGAACTAACTCTATTTCAAGGATTTCTGCAGTGTACAACATCCTTTCTAGACTAGAGACTTACATTTTGATGTCTTTTACTCTTGTTCTCTCTCTATTCTGTGATATTCATTAGTATTTGCTCTGAATGACTACTGATTTCTAGCTGTTTCCTATAATGGGTCTTATTTTCTACTTGTGGGACTTCACCACATGTAGAAACAACTTTATACACTATTCCCTGAACTTGAGAAGCTATATACACTTGTCTTTCAACTGTTTTACAGTTGAATACTACTTTTCAGTGCATTCTGGTGGTTTGAAACACTGGTTTCATGTGAACTAACTCTATTTCAAGGATTTCTGCAGTGTACAACATCCTTTCTAGACTAGAAACTTACATTTTGATGTCTTTTACTCTTGTTCTCACACAATTCTATGATATTCATGAGTATTTTCTCTGAATGACTACTGATTTCTAGCTGTTTCCTATAATGGGCCTTCTTTTCTACTTGTGGGACTTCACCACATGTAGAAACAACTTTATACAGTCTTCTGTGGACTTGCGAAGCTATATACACTTGTCTTTCCACTGTTTTACAGTTGAACACTACTTTTCAGTGAATTCTAGTGGGTTGAAACACTGTTTTCTTGTGAAGTAACTCTATTTCAAGGATTTCTGTAGTGTATAACATCCTTTCTAGACTAGAAACTTACATTTTGATGTCTTTTACACTTGTTCTCACACAATTCTATGATATTCATTAGTATTTCCTCTGAATTACTACTGATTTCTAGCTGTTTCCTATAATGGGCCTTCTGCTCTACTTGTGGGACTTCACCACATGTAGAAACAACTTTATACAGTCTTCTGTGGACTTGCGAAGCTTTATAAACTTGTCTTTCAACTGTATTACATTTAAATACTACTTTTCAGTGCATTCTGGTGGTTTGAAACACTGGTTTCAGGTGAACTAACTCTATTTCAAGGATTTCTGCAGTGTACAACATCCTTTCTAGACTAGAGACTTACATTTAGATGTCTTTTACTCTTGTTCTCTCTCTATTCTGTGATATTCATTAGTATTTGCTCTGAATGACTACTGATTTCTAGCTGTTTCCTATAATGGGCCTTCTTTTCTACTTGTGGGACTTCACCACATGTAGAAAAAACTTTATACACTCTTTTCTGATCTTGAGAAGCTATATACACTTGTCTTTCAACTGTTTTACAGTTGAATACTACTTTTCAGTGAATTCTAGTGGGTTGAAACACTGTTTTCTTGTGAAGTAACTCTATTTCAAGGATTTCTGTAGTGTATAACATCCTTTCTAGACTAGAAACTTACATTTTGATGTCTTTTACTCTTGTTCTCACACAATTCTATGATATTCATGAGTATTTTCTCTGAATTACTACTGATTTCTAGCTGTTTCCTATAATGGGCCTTCTTTTCTACTTGTGGGACTTCACCACATGTAGAAACAACTTTATACACTCTTTTCTGATCTTGAGAAGCTACATACACTTGTCTTTCAACTGTTTTACAGTTGAATACTACTTTTCCGTGAATTCTAGTGGGTTGAAACACTGTTTTCTTGTGAAGTAACTCTATTTCAAGGATTTCTGTAGTGTATAACATCCTTTCTAGACTAGAAACTTACATTTTGATGTCTTTTACACTTGTTCTCACACAATTCTGATATTCATTAGTATTTCCTCTGAATTACTACTTATTTCTAGCTGTTTCCTATAATGGGCCTTCTGCTCTACTTGTGGGACTTCACCACATGTAGAAACAACTTTATACAGTCTTCTGTGGACTTGCGAAGCTATATAAACTTGTCTTTCAACTGTTTTACAGTTAAATACTACTTTTCAGTGCATTCTGGTGGTTTGAAACACTGGTTTCAGGTGAACTAACTCTATTTCAAGGATTTCTGCAATGTACAACATCCTTTCTAGACTAGAGACTTACATTTTGATGTCTTTTACTCTTGTTCTCTCTCTATTCTGTGATATTCATTAGTATTTGCTCTGAATGACTACTGATTTCTAGCTGTTTCCTATAATGGGCCTTCTTTTCTACTTGTGGGACTTCACCACATGTAGAAACAACTTTATACAGTCTTCTGTGGACTTGCGAAGCTATATACACTTGTCTTTCAACTGTTTTACAGTTGAACACTACTTTTCAGTGAATTCTAGTGGGTTGAAACACTGTTTTCTTGTGAAGTAACTCTATTTCAAGGATTTCTGTAGTGTATAACATCCTTTCCAGACTAGAAACTTACATTTTGATGTCTTTTACACTTGTTTCACACAATTCTATGATATTCATTAGTATTTCCTCTGAATGACTACTGATTTCTAGCTGTTTCCTATAATGGGCCTTCTGCTCTACTTGTGGGACTTCACCACATGTAGAAACAACTTTATACAGTCTTCTGTGGACTTGCGAAGCTATATAAACTTGTCTTTCAACTGTTTTACAGTTAAATACTACTTTTCAGTGCATTCTGGTGGTTTGAAACACTGGTTTCATGTGAACTAACTCTATTTCAAGGATTTCTGCAGTGTACAACATCCTTTCTAGACTAGAGACTTACATTTTGATGTCTTTTACTCTTGTTCTCTCTCTATTCTGTGATATTCATTAGTATTTGCTCTGAATGACTACTGATTTCTAGCTGTTTCCTATAATGGGCCTTCTTTTCTACTTGTGGGACTTCACCACATGTAGAAACAACTTTATACACTCTTTTCTGATCTTGAGAAGCTACATACACTTGTCTTTCAACTGTTTTACAGTTGAATACTACTTTTCAGTGAATTCTAGTGGGTTGAAACACTGTTTTCTTGTGAAGTAACTCTATTTCAAGGATTTCTGTAGTGTATAACATCCTTTCTAGACTAGAAACTTACATTTTGATGTCTTTTACACTTGTTCTCACACAATTCTATGATATTCATTAGTATTTCCTCAGAATTACTACTGATTTCTAGCTGTTTCCTATAATGGGCCTTATTTTCTACTTGTGGGACTTCACCACGTGTAGAAACAACTTTATACAGTCTTCTGTGGACTTGCGAAGCTATATACACTTGTCTTTCCACTGTTTTACAGTTGAACAATACTTTTCAGTGAATTCTAGTGGGTTGAAACACTGTTTTCTTGTGAAGTAACTCTATTTCAAGGATTTCTGTAGTGTATAACATCCTTTCCAGACTAGAAACTTACATTTTGATGTCTTTTACACTTGTTTCACACAATTCTATGATATTCATTAGTATTTCCTCTGAATTACTACTGATTTCTAGCTGTTTCCTATAATGGGCCTTCTGCTCTACTTGTGGGACTTCACTACATGTAGAAACAACTTTACACAGTCTTCTGTGGACTTGCGAACCTATATAAACTTGTCTTTCCACTGTTTTACAGTTAAATACTACTTTTCAGTGCATTCTGGTGGTTTGAAACACTGGTTTCATGTGAACTAACTCTATTTCAAGGATTTCTGCAGTGTACAACATCCTTTCTAGACTAGAGACTTACATTTTGATGTCTTTTAGTCTTGTTCTCTCTCTATTCTGTGATATTCATTAGTATTTGCTCTGAATGACTACTGATTTCTAGCTGTTTCCTATAATGGGCCTTCTTTTCTACTTGTGGGACTTCACCACATGTAGAAACAACTTTATACACTCTTTTCTGATCTTGAGAAGCTATATACACTTGTCTTTCAACTGTTTTACAGTTGAATACTACTTTTCAGTGAATTCTAGTGGGTTGAAACACTGTTTTCTTGTGAAGTAACTCTATTTCAAGGATTTCTGTAGTGTATAACATCCTTTCTAGACTAGAAACTTACATTTTGATGTCTTTTACACTTGTTCTCACACAATTCTATGATATTCATTAGTATTTCCTCAGAATTACTACTGATTTCTAGCTGTTTCCTATAATGGGCCTTATTTTCTACTTGTGGGACTTCACCACATGTAGAAACAACTTTATACAGTCTTCTGTGGACTTGCAAAGCTATATACACTTGTCTTTCCACTGTTTTACAGTTGAACAATACTTTTCAGTGAATTCTAGTGGGTTGAAACACTGTTTTCTTGTGAAGTAACTCTATTTCAAGGATTTCTGTAGTGTATAACATCCTTTCTAGACTAGAAACTTACATTTTGATGTCTTTTACACTTGTTCTCACACAATTCTATGATATTCATTAGTACTTCCTCTGAATTACTACTGATTTCCAGCTGTTTCCTATAATGGGCCTTCTGCTCTACTTGTGGAACTTCACCACATGTAGCAACAACTTTATACAGTCTTCTGTGGACTTGCGAAGCTATATAAACTTGTCTTTCAACTGTTTTACAGTTAAATACTACTTTTCAGTGCATTCTGGTGGTTTGAAAAACTGGTTTCATGTGAACTAACTCTATTTCAAGGATTTCTGCAGTGTACAACATCCTTTCTAGACTAGAGACTTACATTTTGATGTCTTTTACTCTTGTTCTCTCTCTATTCTATGATATTCATTAGTATTTGCTCTGAATGACTACTGATTTCTAGCTGTTTCCTATAATGGGCCTTCTTTTCTACTTGTGGGTCTTCACCACATGTAGAAACAAATTTATACACTCTTCCCTGAACTTGAGAAGCTATATACACTTGTCTTTCAACTGTTTTACAGTTGAATACTACTTTTCAGTGAATTCTAGTGGGATGAAACACTGTTTTCTTGTGAAGTAACTCTATTTCAAGGATTTCTGTAGTGTATAACATCCTTTCTAGACTAGAAACTTACATTTTGATGTCTTTTACTCTTGTTCTCACACAATTCTATGATATTCATTAGTATTTCCTCTGAATTACTACTGATTTCTAGCTGTTTCCTATAATGGGCCTTCTGCTCTACTTGTGGGACTTCACCACATGAAGAAACAACTTTATACAGTCTTCTGTGGACTTGCGAAGCTATATAAACTTGTCTTTCAACTGTTTTACAGTTAAATACTACTTTTCAGTGCATTCTGGTGGTTTGAAACACTGGTTTCATGTGAACTAACTCTATTTCAAGGATTTCTGCAGTGTACAACATCCTTTCTAGACTAGAGACTTACATTTTGATGTCTTTTACTCTTGTTCTCTCTCTATTCTGTGATATTCATTAGTATTTGCTCTGAATGACTACTGATTTCTAGCTGTTTCCTATAATGGGCCTTCTTTTCTACTTGTGGGACTTCACCACATGTAGAAACAACTTTATACAGTCTTCTGTGGACTTTCGAAGCTATATACACTTGTCTTTCAACTGTTTTACAGTTGAACACTACTTTTCAGTGAATTCTAGTGGGTTGAAACACTGTTTTCTTGTGAAGTAACTCTATTTCAAGGATTTCTGTAGTGTATAACATCCTTTCTAGACTAGAAACTTACATTTTGATGTCTTTTACACTTGTTCTCACACAATTCTATGATATTCATTAGTATTTCCTCTGAATTACTACTGATTTCTAGCTGTTTCCTATAATGGGCCTTCTGCTCTACTTGTGTGAGTTCACCACATGTAGAAACAACTTTATACAATCTTCTGTGGACTTGCGAAGCTATATAAACTTGTCTTTCAACTATTTTACAGTTAAATACTACTTTTCAGTGCATTCTGGTGGTTTGAAACACTGGTTTCATGTGAACTAACTCTATTTCAAGGATTTCTGCAGTGTACAACATCCTTTCTAGACTAGAGACTTACATTTTGATGTCTTTTACTCTTGTTCTCTCTCTATTCTGTGATATTCATTAGTATTTGCTCTGAATGACTACTGATTTCTAGCTGTTTCCTATAATGGGCCTTCTATTCTACTTGTGGGACTTCACCACATGTAGAAACAACTTTATACAGTCTTCTGTGGACTTGCGAAGCTATATACACTTGTCTTTCCACTGTTTTACAGTTGAACACTACTTTTCAGTGAATTCTAGTGGGTTGAAACACTGTTTTCTTGTGAAGTAACTCTATTTCAAGGATTTCTGTAGTGTATAACATCCTTTCTAGACTAGAAACTTACATTTTGATGTCTTTTACA
Organism: Cnephaeus nilssonii; assembly: GCF_951640355.1. Classification (NCBI taxonomy): domain Eukaryota; kingdom Metazoa; phylum Chordata; class Mammalia; order Chiroptera; family Vespertilionidae; genus Cnephaeus; species Cnephaeus nilssonii. The sequence goes on along the minus strand of NW_027645430.1, from coordinate 57,401 downwards.
CTTGTTCTCACACAATTCTATGATATTCATTAGTATTTCCTCTGAATTACTACTGATTTCTAGCTGTTTCCTATAATGGGCCTTCTGCTCTACTTGTGGGACTTCACCACATGTAGAAACAACTTTATACAGTCTTCTGTGGACTTGCGAAGCTATATAAACTTGTCTTTCAACTGTATTACATTTAAATACTACTTTTCAGTGCATTCTGGTGGTTTGAAACACTGGTTTCAGGAGAACTAACTCTATTTCAAGGATTTCTGCAGTGTACAACATCCTTTCTAGACTAGAGACTTACATTTTGATGTCTTTTGTTCTCTCTCTATTCTGTGATATTCATTAGTATTTGCTCTGAATGACTACTGATTTCTAGCTGTTTCCTATAATGGGCCTTCTTTTCTACTTGTGGGACTTCACCACATGTAGAAAAAACTTTATACACTCTTTTCTGATCTTGAGAAGCTATATACACTTGTCTTTCAACTGCTTTACAGTTGAATACTACTTTTCAGTGAATTCTAGTGGGTTGAAACACTGTTTTCTTGTGAATAACTCTATTTCAAGGATTTCTGTAGTGTATAACATCCTTTCTAGACTAGAAACTTACATTTTGATGTCTTTTACTCTTGTTCTCACACAATTCTATGATATTCATGAGTATTTTCTCTGAATTACTACTGATTTCTAGCTGTTTCCTATAATGGGCCTTCTTTTCTACTTGTGGGACTTCACCACATGTAGAAACAGCTTTATACAGTCTTCTGTGGACTTGCGAAGCTATATACACTTGTCTTTCAACTGTTTTACAGTTGAATACTACTTTTCAGTGAATTCTAGTGGGTTGAAACACTGTTTTCTTGTGAAGTAACTCTATTTCAAGGATTTCTGTAGTGTATAACATCCTTTCCAGACTAGAAACTTACATTTTGATGTCTTTTACACTTGTTCTCACACAATTCTATGATATTCATTAGTATTTCCTCTGAATTACTACTTATTTCTAGCTGTTTCCTATAATGGGACTTCTGCTCTACTTGTGGGACTTCACCACATGTAGAAACAACTTTATACAGTCTTCTGTGGACTTGAGAAGCTATATACACTTGTCTTTCCACTGTTTTACAGTTGAACAATACTTTTCAGTGAATTCTAGTGGGTTGAAACACTGTTTTCTTGTGAAGTAACTCTATTTCAAGGATTTCTGTAGTGTATAACATCCTTTCTAGACTAGAAACTTACATTTTGATGTCTTTTACACTTGTTCTCACACAATTCTATGATATTCATGAGTATTTTCTCTGAATTACTACTGATTTTTAGCTGTTTCCTATAATGGGCCTTCTGGTCTACTTGTGGGACTTCACCACATGTAGAAACAACTTTATACAGTCTTCTGTGGACTTGCGAAGCTATATAAACTTGTCTTTCAACTGTTTTACAGTTAAATACTACTTTTCAGTGCATTCTGGTGGTTTGAAACACTGGTTTCATGTGAACTAACTCTATTTCAAGGATTTCTGCAGTGTACAACATCCTTTCTAGACTAGAGACTTACATTTTGATGTCTTTTACTCTTGTTCTCTCTCTATTCTGTGATATTCATTAGTATTTGCTCTGAATGACTACTGATTTCTAGCTGTTTCCTATAATGGGCCTTCTTTTCTACTTGTGGGACTTCACCACATGTAGAAACAACTTTATACACTCTTTTTCTGATCTTGAGAAGCTATATACACTTGTCTTTCAACTGTTTTACAGTTGAATACTACTTTTCAGTGAATTCTAGTGGGTTGAAACACTGTTTTCTTGTGAAGTAACTCTATTTCAAGGATTTCTGTAGTGTATAACATCCTTTCTAGACTAGAAACTTACATTTTGATGTCTTTTACTCTTGTTCTCACACAATTCTATGATATTCATGAGTATTTTCTCTGAATTACTACTGATTTCTAGCTCTTTCCTATAATGGGCCTTCTTTTCTACTTGTGGGACTTCACCACATGTAGAAAAAACTTTATACAGTCTTCTGTGGACTTGCGAAGCTATATACACTTGTCTCTCAACTGTTTTACAGTTGAACACTACTTTTCAGTGAATTCTAGTGGGTTGAAACACTGTTTTCTTGTGAAGTAACTCTATTTCAAGGATTTCTGTAGTGTATAACATCCTTTCTAGACTAGAAACTTACATTTTGATGTCTTTTACACTTGTTCTCACACAATTCTATGATATTCATTAGTATTTCCTTTGAATGACTACTGATTTCTAGCTGTTTCCTATAATGGGCCTTCTGCTCTACTTGTGGGACTTCACCACATGTAGAAACAACTTTATACAGTCTTCTGTGGACTTGCGAAGCTATATAAACTAGTCTTTCAACTGTATTACATTTAAATACTACTTTTCAGTGCATTCTGGTGGTTTGAAACACTGGTTTCAGGTGAACTAACTCTATTTCAAGGATTTCTGCAGTGTACAACATCCTTTCTAGACTAGAGACTTACAGTTTGATGTCTTTTACTCTTGTTCTCTCTCTATTCTGTGATATTCATTAGTATTTGCTCTGAATGACTACTGATTTCTAGCTGTTTCCTATAATGGGCCTTCTTTTCTACTTGTGGGACTTCACCACATGTAGAAAAAACTTTGTACACTCTTTTCTGATCTTGAGAAGCTATATACACTTGTCTTTCAACTGTTTTACAGTTGAATACTACTTTTCAGTGAATTCTAGTGGGTTGAAACACTGTTTTCTTGTGAAGTAACTCTATTTCAAGGATTTCTGTAGTGTATAACATCCTTTCTAGACTAGAAACTTACATTTTGATGTCTTTTACTCTTGTTCTCACACAATTCTATGATATTCATGAGTATTTTCTCTGAATTACTACTGAGTTCTAGCTGTTTTTTATAATGGGCCTTCTTTTCTACTTGTGGGACTTCACCACATGTAGAAACAACTTTATACAGTCTTCTGTGGACTTGCGAAGCTATATACACTTGTCTTTCAACTGTTTTACAGTTGAATACTACTTTTCAGTGAATTCTAGTGGGTTGAAACACTGTTTTCTTGTGAAGTAACTCTATTTCAAGGATTTCTGTAGTGTATAACATCCTTTCTAGACTAGAAACTTACATTTTGATGTCTTTTACACTTGTTCTCACACAATTCTATGATATTCATTAGTATTTCCTCTGAATTACTACTTATTTCTAGCTGTTTCCTATAATGGGCCTTCTGGTCTACTTGTGGGAGTTCACCACATGTAGAAACAACTTTATACAGTCTTTTGTGGACTTGCGAAGCTATATAAACTTGTCTTTCAACTGTTTTACAGTTAAATACTACTTTTCAGTGCATTCTGGTGGTTTGAAACACTGGTTTCATGTGAACTAACTCTATTTCAAGGATTTCTGCAGTGTACAACATCCTTTCTAGACTAGAGACTTACATTTTGATGTCTTTTACTCTTGTTCTCTCTCTATTCTGTGATATTCATTAGTATTTGCTCTGAATGACTACTGATTTCTAGCTGTTTCCTATAATGGGCCTTCTTTTCTACTTGTGGGACTTCACCACATGTAGAAACAACTTTATACACTCTTTTCTGATCTTGAGAAGCTATATACACTTGTCTTTCAACTGTTTTACAGTTGAATACTACTTTTCAGTGAATTCTAGTGGGTTGAAACACTGTTTTCTTGTGAAGTAACTCTATTTCAAGGATTTCTGTAGTGTATAACATCCTTCCTAGACTAGAAACTTACATTTTGATGTCTTTTACACTTGTTCTCACACAATTATATGATATTCATTAGTATTTCCTCAGAATTACTACTGATTTCTAGCTGTTTCCTATAATGGGCCTTCTGCTCTACTTGTGGGACTTCACCACATGTAGAAACAACTTTATACAGTCTTCTGTGGACTTGCGAAGCTATATAAACTTGTCTTTCAACTGTTTTACAGTTAAATACTACTTTTCAGTGCATTCTGGTGGTTTGAAACACTGGTTTCATGTGAACTAACTCTATTTCAAGGATTTCTGCAGTGTACAACATCCTTTCTAGACTAGAGACTTACATTTTGATGTCTTTTACTCTTGTTCTCTCTCTATTCTGTGATATTCATTAGTATTTGCTCTGAATGACTACTGATTTCTAGCTGTTTCCTATAATGGGCCTTCTTTTCTACTTGTGGGACTTCACCACATGTAGAAACAACTTTATACACTCTTCCCTGAACTTGAGAAGCTATATACACTTGTCTTTCAACTGTTTTACAGTTGAATACTACTTTTCAGTGAATTCTAGTGGGTTGAAACACTGTTTTCTTGTGAAGTAACTCTATTTCAAGGATTTCTGCAGTGTACAACATCCTTTCTAGACTAGAAACTTACATTTTGATGTCTTTTACTCTTGTTCTCACACAATTCTATGATATTCATGAGTATTTTCTCTGAATGACTACTGATTTCTAGCTGTTTCCTATAATGGGCCTTCTTTTCTACTTGTGGGACTTCACCACATGTAGAAACAACTTTATACAGTCTTCTGTGGACTTGCGAAGCTATATACACTTTTCTTTCCACTGTTTTACAGTTGAACACTACTTTTCAGTGAATTCTAGTGGGTTGAAACACTGTTTTCTTGTGAAGTAACTCTATTTCAAGGATTTCTGTAGTGTAAAACATCCTTTCTAGACTAGAAACTTACATTTTGATGTCTTTTACACTTCTTCTCACACAATTCTATGATATTCATGAGTATTTTCTCTGAATGACTACTGATTTCTAGCTGTTTCCTATAATGGGCCTTCTTTTCTACTTGTGGGACTTCACCACATGTAGAAACAAATTTATACACTCTTTTCTGATCTTGAGAAGCTATATATACACTTGTCTTTCAACTGTTTTACAGTTGAATACTACTTTTCAGTGAATTCTAGTGGGTTGAAACACTGTTCTCTTGTGAAGTAACTCTATTTCAAGGATTTCTGTAGTGTATAACATCCTTTCTAGACTACAAACTTACATTTTGATGTCTTTTACACTTCTTCTCACACAATTCTATGATATTCATGAGTATTTTCTCTGAATTACTACTGATTTCTAGCTGTTTCCTATAATGGGCCTTCTGCTCTACTTGTGGGAGTTCACCACACGTAGAAACAACGTTATACAGTCTTCTGTGGACTTGCGAAGCTATATAAACTTGTCTTTCAACTGTTTTACAGTTAAATACTACTTTTCAGTGCATTCTGGTGGTTTGAAACACTGGTTTCATGTGAACTAACTCTATTTCAAGGATTTCTGCAGTGTACAACATCCTTTCTAGACTAGAGACTTACATTTTGATGTCTTTTACTCTTGTTCTCTCTCTATTCTGTGATATTCATTAGTATTTGCTCTGAATGACTACTGATTTCTAGCTGTTTCCTATAATGGGCCTTCTTTTCTACTTGTGGGACTTCACCACATGTGGAAACAACTTTATACACTCTTTTTCTGATCTTGAGAAGCTATATACACTTGTCTTTCAACTGTTTTACAGTTGAATACTACTTTTCAGTGAATTCTAGTGGGTTGAAACACTGTTTTCTTGTGAAGTAACTCTATTTCAAGGATATCTGTAGTGTATAACATCCTTTCTAGACTAGATACTTACATTTTGATGTCTTTTACACTTGTTCTCACACAATTCTATGATATTCATTAGTATTTCCTCTGAATTACTACTGATTTCTAGCTGTTTCCTATAATGGGCCTTCTGCTCTACTTGTGGGACTTCACCACATGTAGGAACAACTTTATACAGTCTTCTGTGGACTTGCGAAGCTATATAAACTTGTCTTTCAACTGTATTACATTTAAATACTACTTTTCAGTGCATTCTGGTGGTTTGAAACACTGGTTTCAGGTGAACTAACTCTATTTCAAGGATTTCTGCAGTGTACAACATCCTTTCTAGACTAGAGACTTACATTTTGATGTCTTTTACTCTTGTTCTCTCTCTATTCTGTGATATTCATTAGTATTTGCTCTGAATGACTACTGATTTCTAGCTGTTTCCTATAATGGGCCTTCTTTTCTACTTGTGGGACTTCACCACATGTAGAAAAAACTTTATACACTCTTTTCTGATCTTGAGAAGCTATATACACTTGTCTTTCAACTGTTTTACAGTTGAATACTACTTTTCAGTGAATTCTAGTGGGTTGAAACACTGTTTTCTTGTGAAGTAACTCTATTTCAAGGATTTCTGTAGTGTATAACATCCTTTCTAGACTAGAAACTTACATTTTGATGTCTTTTACTCTTGTTCTCACACAATTCTATGATATTCATGAGTATTTTCTCTGAATTACTACTGAGTTCTAGCTGTTTTTTATAATGGGCCTTCTTTTCTACTTGTGGGACTTCACCACATGTAGAAACAACTTTATACAGTCTTCTGTGGACTTGCGAAGCTATATACACTTGTCTTTCAACTGTTTTACAGTTGAATACTACTTTTCAGTGAATTCTAGTGGGTTGAAACACTGTTTTCTTGTGAAGTAACTCTATTTCAAGGATTTCTGTAGTGTATAACATCCTTTCTAGACTAGAAACTTACATTTTGATGTCTTTTACACTTGTTCTCACACAATTCTATGATATTCATGAGTATTTTCTCTGAATTACTACTGATTTTTAGCTGTTTCCTATAATGGGCCTTCTGCTCTACTTGTGGGACTTCACCACATGTAGAAACAACTTTATACAGTCTTCCGTGGACTTGCGAAGCTATATAAACTTGTCTTTCAACTGTTTTACAGTTAAATACTACTTTTCAGTGCATTCTGGTGGTTTGAAACACTGGTTTCATGTGAACTAACTCTATTTCAAGGATTTCTGCAGTGTACAACATCCTTTCTAGACTAGAGACTTACATTTTGATGTCTTTTACTCTTGTTCTCTCTCTATTCTGTGATATTCATTAGTATTTGCTCTGAATGACTACTGATTTCTAGCTGTTTCCTATAATGGGCCTTCTTTTCTACTTGTGGGACTTCACCACATGTAGAAACAACTTTATACACTCTTTTTCTGATCTTGAGAAGCTATATACACTTGTCTTTCAACTGTTTTACAGTTGAATACTACTTTTCAGTGAATTCTAGTGGGTTGAAACACTGTTTTCTTGTGAAGTAACTCTATTTCAAGGATTTCTGTAGTGTATAACATCCTTTCTAGACTAGAAACTTACATTTTGATGTCTTTTACTCTTGTTCTCACACAATTCTATGATATTCATGAGTATTTTCTCTGAATTACTACTGATTTCTAGCTCTTTCCTATAATGGGCCTTCTTTTCTACTTGTGGGACTTCACCACATGTAGAAAAAACTTTATACAGTCTTCTGTGGACTTGCGAAGCTATATACACTTGTCTCTCAACTGTTTTACAGTTGAACACTACTTTTCAGTGAATTCTAGTGGGTTGAAACACTGTTTTCTTGTGAAGTAACTCTATTTCAAGGATTTCTGTAGTGTATAACATCCTTTCTAGACTAGAAACTTACATTTTGATGTCTTTTACACTTGTTCTCACACAATTCTATGATATTCATTAGTATTTCCTCTGAATGACTACTGATTTCTAGCTGTTTCCTATAATGGGCCTTCTGCTCTACTTGTGGGACTTCACCACATGTAGAAACAACTTTATACAGTCTTCTGTGGACTTGCGAAGCTATATAAACTAGTCTTTCAACTGTATTACATTTAAATACTACTTTTCAGTGCATTCTGGTGGTTTGAAACACTGGTTTCAGGTGAACTAACTCTATTTCAAGGATTTCTGCAGTGTACAACATCCTTTCTAGACTAGAGACTTACATTTTGATGTCTTTTACTCTTGTTCTCTCTCTATTCTGTGATATTCATTAGTATTTGCTCTGAATGACTACTGATTTCTAGCTGTTTCCTATAATGGGCCTTCTTTTCTACTTGTGGGACTTCACCACATGTAGAAAAAACTTTGTACACTCTTTTCTGATCTTGAGAAGCTATATACACTTGTCTTTCAACTGTTTTACAGTTGAATACTACTTTTCAGTGAATTCTAGTGGGTTGAAACACTGTTTTCTTGTGAAGTAACTCTATTTCAAGGATTTCTGTAGTGTATAACATCCTTTCTAGACTAGAAACTTACATTTTGATGTCTTTTACTCTTGTTCTCACACAATTCTATGATATTCATTAGTATTTCCTCAGAATTACTACTGATTTCTAGCTGTTTCCTATAATGGGCCTTATTTTCTACTTGTGGGACTTCACCACATGTAGAAACAACTTTATACAGTCTTCTGTGGACTTGAGAAGCTATATACACTTGTCTTTCCACTGTTTTACAGTTGAACAATACTTTTCAGTGAATTCTAGTGGGTTGAAACACTGTTTTCTTGTGAAGTAACTCTATTTCAAGGATTTCTGTAGTGTATAACATCCTTTCTAGACTAGAAACTTACATTTTGATGTCTTTTACACTTGTTCTCACACAATTCTATGATATTCATGAGTATTTTCTCTGAATTACTACTGATTTTTAGCTGTTTCCTATAATGGGCCTTCTGCTCTACTTGTGGGACTTCACCACATGTAGAAACAACTTTATACAGTCTTCTGTGGACTTGCGAAGCTATATAAACTTGTCTTTCAACTGTTTTACAGTTAAATACTACTTTTCAGTGCATTCTGGTGGTTTGAAACACTGGTTTCATGTGAACTAACTCTATTTCAAGGATTTCTGCAGTGTACAACATCCTTTCTAGACTAGAGACTTACATTTTGATGTCTTTTACTCTTGTTCTCTCTCTATTCTGTGATATTCATTAGTATTTGCTCTGAATGACTACTGATTTCTAGCTGTTTCCTATAATGGGCCTTCTTTTCTACTTGTGGGACTTCACCACATGTAGAAACAACTTTATACACTCTTTTTCTGATCTTGAGAAGCTATATACACTTGTCTTTCAACTGTTCTACAGTTGAATACTACTTTTCAGTGAATTCTAGTGGGTTGAAACACTGTTTTCTTGTGAAGTAACTCTATTTCAAGGATTTCTGTAGTGTATAACATCCTTTCTAGACTAGAAACTTACATTTTGATGTCTTTTACTCTTGTTCTCACACAATTCTATGATATTCATGAGTATTTTCTCTGAATTACTACTGATTTCTAGCTCTTTCCTATAATGGGCCTTCTTTTCTACTTGTGGGACTTCACCACATGTAGAAAAAACTTTATACAGTCTTCTGTGGACTTGCGAAGCTATATACACTTGTCTCTCAACTGTTTTACAGTTGAACACTACTTTTCAGTGAATTCTAGTGGGTTGAAACACTGTTTTCTTGTGAAGTAACTCTATTTCAAGGATTTCTGTAGTGTATAACATCCTTTCTAGACTAGAAACTTACATTTTGATGTCTTTTACACTTGTTCTCACACAATTCTATGATATTCATTAGTATTTCCTTTGAATGACTACTGATTTCTAGCTGTTTCCTATAATGGGCCTTCTGCTCTACTTGTGGGACTTCACCACATGTAGAAACAACTTTATACAGTCTTCTGTGGACTTGCGAAGCTATATAAACTAGTCTTTCAACTGTATTACATTTAAATACTACTTTTCAGTGCATTCTGGTGGTTTGAAACACTGGTTTCAGGTGAACTAACTCTATTTCAAGGATTTCTGCAGTGTACAACATCCTTTCTAGACTAGAGACTTACATTTTGATGTCTTTTACTCTTGTTCTCTCTCTATTCTGTGATATTCATTAGTATTTGCTCTGAATGACTACTGATTTCTAGCTGTTTCCTATAATGGGCCTTCTTTTCTACTTGTGGGACTTCACCACATGTAGAAAAAACTTTGTACACTCTTTTCTGATCTTGAGAAGCTATATACACTTGTCTTTCAACTGTTTTACAGTTGAATACTACTTTTCAGTGAATTCTAGTGGGTTGAAACACTGTTTTCTTGTGAAGTAACTCTATTTCAAGGATTTCTGTAGTGTATAACATCCTTTCTAGACTAGAAACTTACATTTTGATGTCTTTTACTCTTGTTCTCACACAATTCTATGATATTCATGAGTATTTTCTCTGAATTACTACTGAGTTCTAGCTGTTTTTTATAATGGGCCTTCTTTTCTACTTGTGGGACTTCACCACATGTAGAAACAACTTTATACAGTCTTCTGTGGACTTGCGAAGCTATATACACTTGTCTTTCAACTGTTTTACAGTTGAATACTACTTTTCAGTGAATTCTAGTGGGTTGAAACACTGTTTTCTTGTGAAGTAACTCTATTTCAAGGATTTCTGTAGTGTATAACATCCTTTCTAGACTAGAAACTTACATTTTGATGTCTTTTACACTTGTTCTCACACAATTCTATGATATTCATTAGTATTTCCTCTGAATTACTACTTATTTCTAGCTGTTTCCTATAATGGGCCTTCTGGTCTACTTGTGGGAGTTCACCACATGTAGAAACAACTTTATACAGTCTTCTGTGGACTTGCGAAGCTATATAAACTTGTCTTTCAACTGTTTTACAGTTAAATACTACTTTTCAGTGCATTCTGGTGGTTTGAAACACTGGTTTCATGTGAACTAACTCTATTTCAAGGATTTCTGCAGTGTACAACATCCTTTCTAGACTAGAGACTTACATTTTGATGTCTTTTACTCTTGTTCTCTCTCTATTCTGTGATATTCATTAGTATTTGCTCTGAATGACTACTGATTTCTAGCTGTTTCCTATAATGGGCCTTCTTTTCTACTTGTGGGACTTCACCACATGTAGAAACAACTTTATACACTCTTTTCTGATCTTGAGAAGCTATATACACTTGTCTTTCAACTGTTTTACAGTTGAATACTACTTTTCAGTGAATTCTAGTGGGTTGAAACACTGTTTTCTTGTGAAGTAACTCTATTTCAAGGATTTCTGTAGTGTATAACATCCTTCCTAGACTAGAAACTTACATTTTGATGTCTTTTACACTTGTTCTCACACAATTATATGATATTCATTAGTATTTCCTCAGAATTACTACTGATTTCTAGCTGTTTCCTATAATGGGCCTTCTGCTCTACTTGTGGGACTTCACCACATGTAGAAACAACTTTATACAGTCTTCTGTGGACTTGCGAAGCTATATAAACTTGTCTTTCAACTGTTTTACAGTTAAATACTACTTTTCAGTGCATTCTGGTGGTTTGAAACACTGGTTTCATGTGAACTAACTCTATTTCAAGGATTTCTGCAGTGTACAACATCCTTTCTAGACTAGAGACTTACATTTTGATGTCTTTTACTCTTGTTCTCTCTCTATTCTGTGATATTCATTAGTATTTGCTCTGAATGACTACTGATTTCTAGCTGTTTCCTATAATGGGCCTTCTTTTCTACTTGTGGGACTTCACCACATGTAGAAACAACTTTATACACTCTTCCCTGAACTTGAGAAGCTATATACACTTGTCTTTCAACTGTTTTACAGTTGAATACTACTTTTCAGTGAATTCTAGTGGGTTGAAACACTGTTTTCTTGTGAAGTAACTCTATTTCAAGGATTTCTGCAGTGTACAACATCCTTTCTAGACTAGAAACTTACATTTTGATGTCTTTTACTCTTGTTCTCACACAATTCTATGATATTCATGAGTATTTTCTCTGAATGACTACTGATTTCTAGCTGTTTCCTATAATGGGCCTTCTTTTCTACTTGTGGGACTTCACCACATGTAGAAACAACTTTATACAGTCTTCTGTGGACTTGCGAAGCTATATACACTTTTCTTTCCACTGTTTTACAGTTGAACACTACTTTTCAGTGAATTCTAGTGGGTTGAAACACTGTTTTCTTGTGAAGTAACTCTATTTCAAGGATTTCTGTAGTGTAAAACATCCTTTCTAGACTAGAAACTTACATTTTGATGTCTTTTACACTTGTTCTCACACAATTCTATGATATTCATTAGTATTTCCTCTGAATTACTACTGATTTCTAGCTGTTTCCTATAATGGGCCTTCTGCTCTACTTGTGGGACTTCACCACATGTAGAAACAACTTTATACAGTCTTCTGTGGACTTGCGAAGCTATATAAACTTGTCTTTCAACTGTATTACATTTAAATACTACTTTTCAGTGCATTCAGGTGGTTTGAAACACTGGTTTCAGGTAAACTAACTCTATTTCAAGGATTTCTGCAGTGTACAACATCCTTTCTAGACTAGAGACTTACATTTTGATGTCTTTTACTCTTGTTCTCTCTCTATTCTGTGATATTCATTAGTATTTGCTCTGAATGACTACTGATTTCTAGCTGTTTCCTATAATGGGCCTTCTTTTCTACTTGTGGGACTTCACCACATGTAGAAACAAATTTATACACTCTTTTCTGATCTTGAGAAGCTATATATACACTTGTCTTTCAACTGTTTTACAGTTGAATACTACTTTTCAGTGAATTCTAGTGGGTTGAAACACTGTTCTCTTGTGAAGTAACTCTATTTCAAGGATTTCTGTAGTGTATAACATCCTTTCTAGACTACAAACTTACATTTTGATGTCTTTTACACTTCTTCTCACACAATTCTATGATATTCATGAGTATTTTCTCTGAATTACTACTGATTTCTAGCTGTTTCCTATAATGGGCCTTCTGCTCTACTTGTGGGAGTTCACCACACGTAGAAACAACGTTATACAGTCTTCTGTGGACTTGCGAAGCTATATAAACTTGTCTTTCAACTGTTTTACAGTTAAATACTACTTTTCAGTGCATTCTGGTGGTTTGAAACACTGGTTTCATGTGAACTAACTCTATTTCAAGGATTTCTGCAGTGTACAACATCCTTTCTAGACTAGAGACTTACATTTTGATGTCTTTTACTCTTGTTCTCTCTCTATTCTGTGATATTCATTAGTATTTGCTCTGAATGACTACTGATTTCTAGCTGTTTCCTATAATGGGCCTTCTTTTCTACTTGTGGGACTTCACCACATGTGGAAACAACTTTATACACTCTTTTTCTGATCTTGAGAAGCTATATACACTTGTCTTTCAACTGTTTTACAGTTGAATACTACTTTTCAGTGAATTCTAGTGGGTTGAAACACTGTTTTCTTGTGAAGTAACTCTATTTCAAGGATATCTGTAGTGTATAACATCCTTTCTAGACTAGATACTTACATTTTGATGTCTTTTACACTTGTTCTCACACAATTCTATGATATTCATTAGTATTTCCTCTGAATTACTACTGATTTCTAGCTGTTTCCTATAATGGGCCTTCTGCTCTACTTGTGGGACTTCACCACATGTAGGAACAACTTTATACAGTCTTCTGTGGACTTGCGAAGCTATATAAACTTGTCTTTCAACTGTATTACATTTAAATACTACTTTTCAGTGCATTCTGGTGGTTTGAAACACTGGTTTCAGGTGAACTAACTCTATTTCAAGGATTTCTGCAGTGTACAACATCCTTTCTAGACTAGAGACTTACATTTTGATGTCTTTTACTCTTGTTCTCTCTCTATTCTGTGATATTCATTAGTATTTGCTCTGAATGACTACTGATTTCTAGCTGTTTCCTATAATGGGCCTTCTTTTCTACTTGTGGGACTTCACCACATGTAGAAAAAACTTTATACACTCTTTTCTGATCTTGAGAAGCTATATACACTTGTCTTTCAACTGTTTTACAGTTGAATACTACTTTTCAGTGAATTCTAGTGGGTTGAAACACTGTTTTCTTGTGAAGTAACTCTATTTCAAGGATTTCTGTAGTGTATAACATCCTTTCTAGACTAGAAACTTACATTTTGATGTCTTTTACTCTTGTTCTCACACAATTCTATGATATTCATGAGTATTTTCTCTGAATTACTACTGAGTTCTAGCTGTTTTTTATAATGGGCCTTCTTTTCTACTTGTGGGACTTCACCACATGTAGAAACAACTTTATACAGTCTTCTGTGGACTTGCGAAGCTATATACACTTGTCTTTCAACTGTTTTACAGTTGAATACTACTTTTCAGTGAATTCTAGTGGGTTGAAACACTGTTTTCTTGTGAAGTAACTCTATTTCAAGGATTTCTGTAGTGTATAACATCCTTTCTAGACTAGAAACTTACATTTTGATGTCTTTTACACTTGTTCTCACACAATTCTATGATATTCATGAGTATTTTCTCTGAATTACTACTGATTTTTAGCTGTTTCCTATAATGGGCCTTCTGCTCTACTTGTGGGACTTCACCACATGTAGAAACAACTTTATACAGTCTTCCGTGGACTTGCGAAGCTATATAAACTTGTCTTTCAACTGTTTTACAGTTAAATACTACTTTTCAGTGCATTCTGGTGGTTTGAAACACTGGTTTCATGTGAACTAACTCTATTTCAAGGATTTCTGCAGTGTACAACATCCTTTCTAGACTAGAGACTTACATTTTGATGTCTTTTACTCTTGTTCTCTCTCTATTCTGTGATATTCATTAGTATTTGCTCTGAATGACTACTGATTTCTAGCTGTTTCCTATAATGGGCCTTCTTTTCTACTTGTGGGACTTCACCACATGTAGAAACAACTTTATACACTCTTTTTCTGATCTTGAGAAGCTATATACACTTGTCTTTCAACTGTTTTACAGTTGAATACTACTTTTCAGTGAATTCTAGTGGGTTGAAACACTGTTTTCTTGTGAAGTAACTCTATTTCAAGGATTTCTGTAGTGTATAACATCCTTTCTAGACTAGAAACTTACATTTTGATGTCTTTTACTCTTGTTCTCACACAATTCTATGATATTCATGAGTATTTTCTCTGAATTACTACTGATTTCTAGCTCTTTCCTATAATGGGCCTTCTTTTCTACTTGTGGGACTTCACCACATGTAGAAAAAACTTTATACAGTCTTCTGTGGACTTGCGAAGCTATATACACTTGTCTCTCAACTGTTTTACAGTTGAACACTACTTTTCAGTGAATTCTAGTGGGTTGAAACACTGTTTTCTTGTGAAGTAACTCTATTTCAAGGATTTCTGTAGTGTATAACATCCTTTCTAGACTAGAAACTTACATTTTGATGTCTTTTACACTTGTTCTCACACAATTCTATGATATTCATTAGTATTTCCTCTGAATGACTACTGATTTCTAGCTGTTTCCTATAATGGGCCTTCTGCTCTACTTGTGGGACTTCACCACATGTAGAAACAACTTTATACAGTCTTCTGTGGACTTGCGAAGCTATATAAACTAGTCTTTCAACTGTATTACATTTAAATACTACTTTTCAGTGCATTCTGGTGGTTTGAAACACTGGTTTCAGGTGAACTAACTCTATTTCAAGGATTTCTGCAGTGTACAACATCCTTTCTAGACTAGAGACTTACATTTTGATGTCTTTTACTCTTGTTCTCTCTCTATTCTGTGATATTCATTAGTATTTGCTCTGAATGACTACTGATTTCTAGCTGTTTCCTATAATGGGCCTTCTTTTCTACTTGTGGGACTTCACCACATGTAGAAAAAACTTTGTACACTCTTTTCTGATCTTGAGAAGCTATATACACTTGTCTTTCAACTGTTTTACAGTTGAATACTACTTTTCAGTGAATTCTAGTGGGTTGAAACACTGTTTTCTTGTGAAGTAACTCTATTTCAAGGATTTCTGTAGTGTATAACATCCTTTCTAGACTAGAAACTTACATTTTGATGTCTTTTACTCTTGTTCTCACACAATTCTATGATATTCATGAGTATTTTCTCTGAATTACTACTGAGTTCTAGCTGTTTTTTATAATGGGCCTTCTTTTCTACTTGTGGGACTTCACCACATGTAGAAACAACTTTATACAGTCTTCTGTGGACTTGCGAAGCTATATACACTTGTCTTTCAACTGTTTTACAGTTGAATACTACTTTTCAGTGAATTCTAGTGGGTTGAAACACTGTTTTCTTGTGAAGTAACTCTATTTCAAGGATTTCTGTAGTGTATAACATCCTTTCTAGACTAGAAACTTACATTTTGATGTCTTTTACACTTGTTCTCACACAATTCTATGATATTCATTAGTATTTCCTCTGAATTACTACTTATTTCTAGCTGTTTCCTATAATGGGCCTTCTGGTCTACTTGTGGGAGTTCACCACATGTAGAAACAACTTTATACAGTCTTCTGTGGACTTGCGAAGCTATATAAACTTGTCTTTCAACTGTTTTACAGTTAAATACTACTTTTCAGTGCATTCTGGTGGTTTGAAACACTGGTTTCATGTGAACTAACTCTATTTCAAGGATTTCTGCAGTGTACAACATCCTTTCTAGACTAGAGACTTACATTTTGATGTCTTTTACTCTTGTTCTCTCTCTATTCTGTGATATTCATTAGTATTTGCTCTGAATGACTACTGATTTCTAGCTGTTTCCTATAATGGGCCTTCTTTTCTACTTGTGGGACTTCACCACATGTAGAAACAACTTTATACACTCTTTTCTGATCTTGAGAAGCTATATACACTTGTCTTTCAACTGTTTTACAGTTGAATACTACTTTTCAGTGAATTCTAGTGGGTTGAAACACTGTTTTCTTGTGAAGTAACTCTATTTCAAGGATTTCTGTAGTGTATAACATCCTTTCTAGACTAGAAACTTACATTTTGATGTCTTTTACTCTTGTTCTCACACAATTCTATGATATTCATGTGTATTTTCTCTGAATTACTACTGAGTTCTAGCTGTTTTTTATAATGGGCCTTCTTTTCTACTTGTGGGACTTCACCACATGTAGAAACAACTTTATACAGTCTTCTGTGGACTTGCGAAGCTATATACACTTGTCTTTCAACTGTTTTACAGTTGAATACTACTTTTCAGTGAATTCTAGTGGGTTGAAACACTGTTTTCTTGTGAAGTAACTCTATTTCAAGGATTTCTGTAGTGTATAACATCCTTTCTAGACTAGAAACTTACATTTTGATGTCTTTTACACTTGTTCTCACACAATTCTATGATATTCATTAGTATTTCCTCTGAATTACTACTTATTTCTAGCTGTTTCCTATAATGGGCCTTCTGGTCTACTTGTGGGAGTTCACCACATGTAGAAACAACTTTATACAGTCTTCTGTGGACTTGCGAAGCTATATAAACTTGTCTTTCAACTGTTTTACAGTTAAATACTACTTTTCAGTGCATTCTGGTGGTTTGAAACACTGGTTTCATGTGAACTAACTCTATTTCAAGGATTTCTGCAGTGTACAACATCCTTTCTAGACTAGAGACTTACATTTTGATGTCTTTTACTCTTGTTCTCTCTCTATTCTGTGATATTCATTAGTATTTGCTCTGAATGACTACTGATTTCTAGCTGTTTCCTATAATGGGCCTTCTTTTCTACTTGTGGGACTTCACCACATGTAGAAACAACTTTATACACTCTTTTCTGATCTTGAGAAGCTATATACACTTGTCTTTCAACTGTTTTACAGTTGAATACTACTTTTCAGTGAATTCTAGTGGGTTGAAACACTGTTTTCTTGTGAAGTAACTCTATTTCAAGGATTTCTGTAGTGTATAACATCCTTCCTAGACTAGAAACTTACATTTTGATGTCTTTTACACTTGTTCTCACACAATTATATGATATTCATTAGTATTTCCTCAGAATTACTACTGATTTCTAGCTGTTTCCTATAATGGGCCTTCTGCTCTACTTGTGGGACTTCACCACATGTAGAAACAACTTTATACAGTCTTCTGTGGACTTGCGAAGCTATATAAACTTGTCTTTCAACTGTTTTACAGTTAAATACTACTTTTCAGTGCATTCTGGTGGTTTGAAACACTGGTTTCATGTGAACTAACTCTATTTCAAGGATTTCTGCAGTGTACAACATCCTTTCTAGACTAGAGACTTACATTTTGATGTCTTTTACTCTTGTTCTCTCTCTATTCTGTGATATTCATTAGTATTTGCTCTGAATGACTACTGATTTCTAGCTGTTTCCTATAATGGGCCTTCTTTTCTACTTGTGGGACTTCACCACATGTAGAAACAACTTTATACACTCTTCCCTGAACTTGAGAAGCTATATACACTTGTCTTTCAACTGTTTTACAGTTGAATACTACTTTTCAGTGAATTCTAGTGGGTTGAAACACTGTTTTCTTGTGAAGTAACTCTATTTCAAGGATTTCTGCAGTGTACAACATCCTTTCTAGACTAGAAACTTACATTTTGATGTCTTTTACTCTTGTTCTCACACAATTCTATGATATTCATGAGTATTTTCTCTGAATGACTACTGATTTCTAGCTGTTTCCTATAATGGGCCTTCTTTTCTACTTGTGGGACTTCACCACATGTAGAAACAACTTTATACAGTCTTCTGTGGACTTGCGAAGCTATATACACTTTTCTTTCCACTGTTTTACAGTTGAACACTACTTTTCAGTGAATTCTAGTGGGTTGAAACACTGTTTTCTTGTGAAGTAACTCTATTTCAAGGATTTCTGTAGTGTAAAACATCCTTTCTAGACTAGAAACTTACATTTTGATGTCTTTTACACTTGTTCTCACACAATTCTATGATATTCATTAGTATTTCCTCTGAATTACTACTGATTTCTAGCTGTTTCCTATAATGGGCCTTCTGCTCTACTTGTGGGACTTCACCACATGTAGAAACAACTTTATACAGTCTTCTGTGGACTTGCGAAGCTATATAAACTTGTCTTTCAACTGTATTACATTTAAATACTACTTTTCAGTGCATTCAGGTGGTTTGAAACACTGGTTTCAGGTGAACTAACTCTATTTCAAGGATTTCTGCAGTGTACAACATCCTTTCTAGACTAGAGACTTACATTTTGATGTCTTTTACTCTTGTTCTCTCTCTATTCTGTGATATTCATTAGTATTTGCTCTGAATGACTACTGATTTCTAGCGGTTTCCTATAATGGGCCTTCTTTTCTACTTGTGGGACTTCACCACATGTAGAAACAAATTTATACACTCTTTTCTGATCTTGAGAAGCTATATATACACTTGTCTTTCAACTGTTTTACAGTTGAATACTACTTTTCAGTGAATTCTAGTGGGTTGAAACACTGTTCTCTTGTGAAGTAACTCTATTTCAAGGATTTCTGTAGTGTATAACATCCTTTCTAGACTACAAACTTACATTTTGATGTCTTTTACACTTCTTCTCACACAATTCTATGATATTCATGAGTATTTTCTCTGAATTACTACTGATTTCTAGCTGTTTCCTATAATGGGCCTTCTGCTCTACTTGTGGGAGTTCACCACACGTAGAAACAACGTTATACAGTCTTCTGTGGACTTGCGAAGCTATATAAACTTGTCTTTCAACTATTTTACAGTTAAATACTACTTTTCAGTGCATTCTGGTGGTTTGAAACACTGGTTTCATGTGAACTAACTCTATTTCAAGGATTTCTGCAGTGTACAACATCCTTTCTAGACTAGAGACTTACATTTTGATGTCTTTTACTCTTGTTCTCTCTCTATTCTGTGATATTCATTAGTATTTGCTCTGAATGACTACTGATTTCTAGCTGTTTCCTATAATGGGCCTTCTTTTCTACTTGTGGGACTTCACCACATGTGGAAACAACTTTATACACTCTTTTTCTGATCTTGAGAAGCTATATACACTTGTCTTTCAACTGTTTTACAGTTGAATACTACTTTTCAGTGAATTCTAGTGGGTTGAAACACTGTTTTCTTGTGAAGTAACTCTATTTCAAGGATATCTGTAGTGTATAACATCCTTTCTAGACTAGATACTTACATTTTGATGTCTTTTACACTTGTTCTCACACAATTCTATGATATTCATTAGTATTTCCTCTGAATTACTACTGATTTCTAGCTGTTTCCTATAATGGGCCTTCTGCTCTACTTGTGGGACTTCACCACATGTAGGAACAACTTTATACAGTCTTCTGTGGACTTGCGAAGCTATATAAACTTGTCTTTCAACTGTATTACATTTAAATACTACTTTTCAGTGCATTCTGGTGGTTTGAAACACTGGTTTCAGGTGAACTAACTCTATTTCAAGGATTTCTGCAGTGTACAACATCCTTTCTAGACTAGAGACTTACATTTTGATGTCTTTTACTCTTGTTCTCTCTCTATTCTGTGATATTCATTAGTATTTGCTCTGAATGACTACTGATTTCTAGCTGTTTCCTATAATGGGCCTTCTTTTCTACTTGTGGGACTTCACCACATGTAGAAAAAACTTTATACACTCTTTTCTGATCTTGAGAAGCTATATACACTTGTCTTTCAACTGTTTTACAGTTGAATACTACTTTTCAGTGAATTCTAGTGGGTTGAAACACTGTTTTCTTGTGAAGTAACTCTATTTCAAGGATTTCTGTAGTGTATAACATCCTTTCTAGACTAGAAACTTACATTTTGATGTCTTTTACTCTTGTTCTCACACAATTCTATGATATTCATGAGTATTTTCTCTGAATTACTACTGAGTTCTAGCTGTTTTTTATAATGGGCCTTCTTTTCTACTTGTGGGACTTCACCACATGTAGAAACAACTTTATACAGTCTTCTGTGGACTTGCGAAGCTATATACACTTGTCTTTCAACTGTTTTACAGTTGAATACTACTTTTCAGTGAATTCTAGTGGGTTGAAACACTGTTTTCTTGTGAAGTAACTCTATTTCAAGGATTTCTGTAGTGTATAACATCCTTTCTAGACTAGAAACTTACATTTTGATGTCTTTTACACTTGTTCTCACACAATTCTATGATATTCATGAGTATTTTCTCTGAATTACTACTGATTTTTAGCTGTTTCCTATAATGGGCCTTCTGCTCTACTTGTGGGACTTCACCACATGTAGAAACAACTTTATACAGTCTTCCGTGGACTTGCGAAGCTATATAAACTTGTCTTTCAACTGTTTTACAGTTAAATACTACTTTTCAGTGCATTCTGGTGGTTTGAAACACTGGTTTCATGTGAACTAACTCTATTTCAAGGATTTCTGCAGTGTACAACATCCTTTCTAGACTAGAGACTTACATTTTGATGTCTTTTACTCTTGTTCTCTCTCTATTCTGTGATATTCATTAGTATTTGCTCTGAATGACTACTGATTTCTAGCTGTTTCCTATAATGGGCCTTCTTTTCTACTTGTGGGACTTCACCACATGTAGAAACAACTTTATACACTCTTTTTCTGATCTTGAGAAGCTATATACACTTGTCTTTCAACTGTTTTACAGTTGAATACTACTTTTCAGTGAATTCTAGTGGGTTGAAACACTGTTTTCTTGTGAAGTAACTCTATTTCAAGGATTTCTGTAGTGTATAACATCCTTTCTAGACTAGAAACTTACATTTTGATGTCTTTTACTCTTGTTCTCACACAATTCTATGATATTCATGAGTATTTTCTCTGAATTACTACTGATTTCTAGCTCTTTCCTATAATGGGCCTTCTTTTCTACTTGTGGGACTTCACCACATGTAGAAAAAACTTTATACAGTCTTCTGTGGACTTGCGAAGCTATATACACTTGTCTTTCCACTGTTTTACAGTTGAACACTACTTTTCAGTGAATTCTAGTGGGTTGAAACACTGTTTTCTTGTGAAGTAACTCTATTTCAAGGATTTCTGTAGTGTATAACATCCTTTCTAGACTAGAAACTTACATTTTGATGTCTTTTACACTTGTTCTCACACAATTCTATGATATTCATTAGTATTTCCTCTGAATTACTACTGATTTCTAGCTGTTTCCTATAATGGGCCTTCTGCTCTACTTGTGGGACTTCACCACATGTAGGAACAACTTTATACAGTCTTCTGTGGACTTGCGAAGCTATATAAACTTGTCTTTCAACTGTATTACATTTAAATACTACTTTTCAGTGCATTCTGGTGGTTTGAAACACTGGTTTCAGGTGAACTAACTCTATTTCAAGGATTTCTGCAGTGTACAACATCCTTTCTAGACTAGAGACTTACATTTTGATGTCTTTTACTCTTGTTCTCTCTCTATTCTGTGATATTCATTAGTATTTGCTCTGAATGACTACTGATTTCTAGCTGTTTCCTATAATGGGCCTTCTTTTCTACTTGTGGGACTTCACCACATGTAGAAAAAACTTTATACACTCTTTTCTGATCTTGAGAAGCTATATACACTTGTCTTTCAACTGTTTTACAGTTGAATACTACTTTTCAGTGAATTCTAGTGGGTTGAAACACTGTTTTCTTGTGAAGTAACTCTATTTCAAGGATTTCTGTAGTGTATAACATCCTTTCTAGACTAGAAACTTACATTTTGATGTCTTTTACTCTTGTTCTCACACAATTCTATGATATTCATGAGTATTTTCTCTGAATTACTACTGAGTTCTAGCTGTTTTTTATAATGGGCCTTCTTTTCTACTTGTGGGACTTCACCACATGTAGAAACAACTTTATACA
The DNA here is from genome assembly GCF_951640355.1 of Cnephaeus nilssonii. NCBI lineage: Eukaryota > Metazoa > Chordata > Mammalia > Chiroptera > Vespertilionidae > Cnephaeus > Cnephaeus nilssonii. Next base: position 34,827 of record NW_027645430.1, on the reverse strand, counting down.
GTCTTCTGTGGACTTGCGAAGCTATATACACTTGTCTTTCAACTGTTTTACAGTTGAATACTACTTTTCAGTGAATTCTAGTGGGTTGAAACACTGTTTTCTTGTGAAGTAACTCTATTTCAAGGATTTCTGTAGTGTATAACATCCTTTCTAGACTAGAAACTTACATTTTGATGTCTTTTACACTTGTTCTCACACAATTCTATGATATTCATGAGTATTTTCTCTGAATTACTACTGATTTTTAGCTGTTTCCTATAATGGGCCTTCTGCTCTACTTGTGGGACTTCACCACATGTAGAAACAACTTTATACAGTCTTCTGTGGACTTGCGAAGCTATATAAACTTGTCTTTCAACTGTTTTACAGTTAAATACTACTTTTCAGTGCATTCTGGTGGTTTGAAACACTGGTTTCATGTGAACTAACTCTATTTCAAGGATTTCTGCAGTGTACAACATCCTTTCTAGACTAGAGACTTACATTTTGATGTCTTTTACTCTTGTTCTCTCTCTATTCTGTGATATTCATTAGTATTTGCTCTGAATGACTACTGATTTCTAGCTGTTTCCTATAATGGGCCTTCTTTTCTACTTGTGGGACTTCACCACATGTAGAAACAACTTTATACACTCTTTTTCTGCTCTTGAGAAGCTATATACACTTGTCTTTCAACTGTTTTACAGTTGAATACTACTTTTCAGTGAATTCTAGTGGGTTGAAACACTGTTTTCTTGTGAAGTAACTCTATTTCAAGGATTTCTGTAGTGTATAACATCCTTTCTAGACTAGAAACTTACATTTTGATGTCTTTTACTCTTGTTCTCACACAATTCTATGATATTCATGAGTATTTTCTCTGAATTACTACTGATTTCTAGCTCTTTCCTATAATGGGCCTTCTTTTCTACTTGTGGGACTTCACCACATGTAGAAAAAACTTTATACAGTCTTCTGTGGACTTGCGAAGCTATATACACTTGTCTCTCAACTGTTTTACAGTTGAACACTACTTTTCAGTGAATTCTAGTGGGTTGAAACACTGTTTTCTTGTGAAGTAACTCTATTTCAAGGATTTCTGTAGTGTATAACATCCTTTCTAGACTAGAAACTTACATTTTGATGTCTTTTACACTTGTTCTCACACAATTCTATGATATTCATTAGTATTTCCTCTGAATGACTACTGATTTCTAGCTGTTTCCTATAATGGGCCTTCTGCTCTACTTGTGGGACTTCACCACATGTAGAAACAACTTTATACAGTCTTCTGTGGACTTGCGAAGCTATATAAACTAGTCTTTCAACTGTATTACATTTAAATACTACTTTTCAGTGCATTCTGGTGGTTTGAAACACTGGTTTCAGGTGAACTAACTCTATTTCAAGGATTTCTGCAGTGTACAACATCCTTTCTAGACTAGAGACTTACATTTTGATGTCTTTTACTCTTGTTCTCTCTCTATTCTGTGATATTCATTAGTATTTGCTCTGAATGACTACTGATTTCTAGCTGTTTCCTATAATGGGCCTTCTTTTCTACTTGTGGGACTTCACCACATGTAGAAAAAAATTTATACACTCTTTTCTGATCTTGAGAAGCTATATACACTTGTCTTTCAACTGTTTTACAGTTGAATACTACTTTTCAGTGAATTCTAGTGGGTTGAAACACTGTTTTCTTGTGAAGTAACTCTATTTCAAGGATTTCTGTAGTGTATAACATCCTTTCTAGACTAGAAACTTACATTTTGATGTCTTTTACTCTTGTTCTCACACAATTCTATGATATTCATGAGTATTTTCTCTGAATTACTACTGAGTTCTAGCTGTTTTTTATAATGGGCCTTCTTTTCTACTTGTGGGACTTCACCACATGTAGAAACAACTTTATACACTCTTTTCTGATCTTGAGAAGCTATATACACTTGTCTTTCAACTGTTTTACAGTTGAATACTACTTTTCAGTGAATTCTAGTGGGTTGAAACACTGTTTTCTTGTGAAGTAACTCTATTTCAAGGATTTCTGTAGTGTATAACATCCTTTCTAGACTAGAAACTTACATTTTGATGTCTTTTACACTTGTTCTCACACAATTCTATGATATTCATGAGTATTTTCTCTGAATTACTACTGATTTTTAGCTGTTTCCTATAATGGGCCTTCTGCTCTACTTGTGGGACTTCACCACATGTAGAAACAACTTTATACAGTCTTCTGTGGACTTGCGAAGCTATATAAACTTGTCTTTCAACTGTTTTACAGTTAAATACTACTTTTCAGTGCATTCTGGTGGTTTGAAACACTGGTTTCATGTGAACTAACTCTATTTCAAGCATTTCTGCAGTGTACAACATCCTTTCTAGACTAGAGACTTACATTTTGATGTCTTTTACTCTTGTTCTCTCTCTATTCTGTGATATTCATTAGTATTTGCTCTGATTGACTACTGATTTCTAGCTGTTTCCTATAATGGGCCTTGTTTTCTACTTGTGGGACTTCACCACATGTAGAAACAACTTTATACACTCTTTTTCTGATCTTGAGAAGCTATATACACTTGTCTTTCAACTGTTTTACAGTTGAATACTACTTTTCAGTGAATTCTAGTGGGTTGAAACACTGTTTTCTTGTGAAGTAACTCTATTTCAAGGATTTCTGTAGTGTATAACATCCTTTCTAGACTAGAAACTTACATTTTGATGTCTTTTACTCTTGTTCTCACACAATTCTATGATATTCATGAGTATTTTCTCTGAATTACTACTGATTTCTAGCTCTTTCCTATAATGGGCCTTCTTTTCTACTTGTGGGACTTCACCACATGTAGAAAAAACTTTATACAGTCTTCTGTGGACTTGCGAAGCTATATACACTTGTCTCTCAACTGTTTTACAGTTGAACACTACTTTTCAGTGAATTCTAGTGGGTTGAAACACTGTTTTCTTGTGAAGTAACTCTATTTCAAGGATTTCTGTAGTGTATAACATCCTTTCTAGACTAGAAACTTACATTTTGATGTCTTTTACACTTGTTCTCACACAATTCTATGATATTCATTAGTATTTCCTCTGAATGACTACTGATTTCTAGCTGTTTCCTATAATGGGCCTTCTGCTCTACTTGTGGGACTTCACCACATGTAGAAACAACTTTATACAGTCTTCTGTGGACTTGCGAAGCTATATAAACTAGTCTTTCAACTGTATTACATTTAAATACTACTTTTCAGTGCATTCTGGTGGTTTGAAACACTGGTTTCAGGTGAACTAACTCTATTTCAAGGATTTCTGCAGTGTACAACATCCTTTCTAGACTAGAGACTTACATTTTGATGTCTTTTACTCTTTTTCTCTCTCTATTCTGTGATATTCATTAGTATTTGCTCTGAATGACTACTGATTTCTAGCTGTTTCCTATAATGGGCCTTCTTTTCTACTTGTGGGACTTCACCACATGTAGAAAAAACTTTGTACACTCTTTTCTGATCTTGAGAAGCTATATACACTTGTCTTTCAACTGTTTTACAGTTGAATACTACTTTTCAGTGAATTCTAGTGGGTTGAAACACTGTTTTCTTGTGAAGTAACTCTATTTCAAGGATTTCTGTAGTGTATAACATCCTTTCTAGACTAGAAACTTACATTTTGATGTCTTTTACTCTTGTTCTCACACAATTCTATGATATTCATGAGTATTTTCTCTGAATTACTACTGAGTTCTAGCTGTTTTTTATAATGGGCCTTCTTTTCTACTTGTGGGACTTCACCACATGTAGAAACAACTTTATACAGTCTTCTGTGGACTTGCGAAGCTATATACACTTGTCTTTCAACTGTTTTACAGTTGAATACTACTTTTCAGTGAATTCTAGTGGGTTGAAACACTGTTTTCTTGTGAAGTAACTCTATTTCAAGGATTTCTGTAGTGTATAACATCCTTTCTAGACTAGAAACTTACATTTTGATGTCTTTTACACTTGTTCTCACACAATTCTATGATATTCATTAGTATTTCCTCTGAATTACTACTTATTTCTAGCTGTTTCCTATAATGGGCCTTCTGGTCTACTTGTGGGAGTTCACCACATGTAGAAACAACTTTATACAGTCTTCTGTGGACTTGCGAAGCTATATAAACTTGTCTTTCAACTGTTTTACAGTTAAATACTACTTTTCAGTGCATTCTGGTGGTTTGAAACACTGGTTTCATGTGAACTAACTCTATTTCAAGGATTTCTGCAGTGTACAACATCCTTTCTAGACTAGAGACTTACATTTTGATGTCTTTTACTCTTGTTCTCTCTCTATTCTGTGATATTCATTAGTATTTGCTCTGAATGACTACTGATTTCTAGCTGTTTCCTATAATGGGCCTTCTTTTCTACTTGTGGGACTTCACCACATGTAGAAACAACTTTATACACTCTTTTCTGATCTTGAGAAGCTATATACACTTGTCTTTCAACTGTTTTACAGTTGAATACTACTTTTCAGTGAATTCTAGTGGGTTGAAACACTGTTTTCTTGTGAAGTAACTCTATTTCAAGGATTTCTGTAGTGTATAACATCCTTCCTAGACTAGAAACTTACATTTTGATGTCTTTTACACTTGTTCTCACACAATTATATGATATTCATTAGTATTTCCTCAGAATTACTACTGATTTCTAGCTGTTTCCTATAATGGGCCTTCTGCTCTACTTGTGGGACTTCACCACATGTAGAAACAACTTTATACAGTCTTCTGTGGACTTGCGAAGCTATATAAACTTGTCTTTCAACTGTTTTACAGTTAAATACTACTTTTCAGTGCATTCTGGTGGTTTGAAACACTGGTTTCATGTGAACTAACTCTATTTCAAGGATTTCTGCAGTGTACAACATCCTTTCTAGACTAGAGACTTACATTTTGATGTCTTTTACTCTTGTTCTCTCTCTATTCTGTGATATTCATTAGTATTTGCTCTGAATGACTACTGATTTCTAGCTGTTTCCTATAATGGGCCTTCTTTTCTACTTGTGGGACTTCACCACATGTAGAAACAACTTTATACACTCTTCCCTGAACTTGAGAAGCTATATACACTTGTCTTTCAACTGTTTTACAGTTGAATACTACTTTTCAGTGAATTCTAGTGGGTTGAAACACTGTTTTCTTGTGAAGTAACTCTATTTCAAGGATTTCTGCAGTGTACAACATCCTTTCTAGACTAGAAACTTACATTTTGATGTCTTTTACTCTTGTTCTCACACAATTCTATGATATTCATGAGTATTTTCTCTGAATGACTACTGATTTCTAGCTGTTTCCTATAATGGGCCTTCTTTTCTACTTGTGGGACTTCACCACATGTAGAAACAACTTTATACAGTCTTCTGTGGACTTGCGAAGCTATATACACTTTTCTTTCCACTGTTTTACAGTTGAACACTACTTTTCAGTGAATTCTAGTGGGTTGAAACACTGTTTTCTTGTGAAGTAACTCTATTTCAAGGATTTCTGTAGTGTAAAACATCCTTTCTAGACTAGAAACTTACATTTTGATGTCTTTTACACTTGTTCTCACACAATTCTATGATATTCATTAGTATTTCCTCTGAATTACTACTGATTTCTAGCTGTTTCCTATAATGGGCCTTCTGCTCTACTTGTGGGACTTCACCACATGTAGAAACAACTTTATACAGTCTTCTGTGGACTTGCGAAGCTATATAAACTTGTCTTTCAACTGTATTACATTTAAATACTACTTTTCAGTGCATTCAGGTGGTTTGAAACACTGGTTTCAGGTGAACTAACTCTATTTCAAGGATTTCTGCAGTGTACAACATCCTTTCTAGACTAGAGACTTACATTTTGATGTCTTTTACTCTTGTTCTCTCTCTATTCTGTGATATTCATTAGTATTTGCTCTGAATGACTACTGATTTCTAGCTGTTTCCTATAATGGGCCTTCTTTTCTACTTGTGGGACTTCACCACATGTAGAAACAAATTTATACACTCTTTTCTGATCTTGAGAAGCTATATATACACTTGTCTTTCAACTGTTTTACAGTTGAATACTACTTTTCAGTGAATTCTAGTGGGTTGAAACACTGTTCTCTTGTGAAGTAACTCTATTTCAAGGATTTCTGTAGTGTATAACATCCTTTCTAGACTACAAACTTACATTTTGATGTCTTTTACACTTCTTCTCACACAATTCTATGATATTCATGAGTATTTTCTCTGAATTACTACTGATTTCTAGCTGTTTCCTATAATGGGCCTTCTGCTCTACTTGTGGGAGTTCACCACACGTAGAAACAACGTTATACAGTCTTCTGTGGACTTGCGAAGCTATATAAACTTGTCTTTCAACTATTTTACAGTTAAATACTACTTTTCAGTGCATTCTGGTGGTTTGAAACACTGGTTTCATGTGAACTAACTCTATTTCAAGGATTTCTGCAGTGTACAACATCCTTTCTAGACTAGAGACTTACATTTTGATGTCTTTTACTCTTGTTCTCTCTCTATTCTGTGATATTCATTAGTATTTGCTCTGAATGACTACTGATTTCTAGCTGTTTCCTATAATGGGCCTTCTTTTCTACTTGTGGGACTTCACCACATGTGGAAACAACTTTATACACTCTTTTTCTGATCTTGAGAAGCTATATACACTTGTCTTTCAACTGTTTTACAGTTGAATACTACTTTTCAGTGAATTCTAGTGGGTTGAAACACTGTTTTCTTGTGAAGTAACTCTATTTCAAGGATATCTGTAGTGTATAACATCCTTTCTAGACTAGATACTTACATTTTGATGTCTTTTACACTTGTTCTCACACAATTCTATGATATTCATTAGTATTTCCTCTGAATTACTACTGATTTCTAGCTGTTTCCTATAATGGGCCTTCTGCTCTACTTGTGGGACTTCACCACATGTAGGAACAACTTTATACAGTCTTCTGTGGACTTGCGAAGCTATATAAACTTGTCTTTCAACTGTATTACATTTAAATACTACTTTTCAGTGCATTCTGGTGGTTTGAAACACTGGTTTCAGGTGAACTAACTCTATTTCAAGGATTTCTGCAGTGTACAACATCCTTTCTAGACTAGAGACTTACATTTTGATGTCTTTTACTCTTGTTCTCTCTCTATTCTGTGATATTCATTAGTATTTGCTCTGAATGACTACTGATTTCTAGCTGTTTCCTATAATGGGCCTTCTTTTCTACTTGTGGGACTTCACCACATGTAGAAACAACTTTATACACTCTTCCCTGAACTTGAGAAGCTATATACACTTGTCTTTCAACTGTTTTACAGTTGAATACTACTTTTCAGTGAATTCTAGTGGGTTGAAACACTGTTTTCTTGTGAAGTAACTCTATTTCAAGGATTTCTGCAGTGTACAACATCCTTTCTAGACTAGAAACTTACATTTTGATGTCTTTTACTCTTGTTCTCACACAATTCTATGATATTCATGAGTATTTTCTCTGAATGACTACTGATTTCTAGCTGTTTCCTATAATGGGCCTTCTTTTCTACTTGTGGGACTTCACCACATGTAGAAACAACTTTATACAGTCTTCTGTGGACTTGCGAAGCTATATACACTTTTCTTTCCACTGTTTTACAGTTGAACACTACTTTTCAGTGAATTCTAGTGGGTTGAAACACTGTTTTCTTGTGAAGTAACTCTATTTCAAGGATTTCTGTAGTGTAAAACATCCTTTCTAGACTAGAAACTTACATTTTGATGTCTTTTACACTTGTTCTCACACAATTCTATGATATTCATTAGTATTTCCTCTGAATTACTACTGATTTCTAGCTGTTTCCTATAATGGGCCTTCTGCTCTACTTGTGGGACTTCACCACATGTAGAAACAACTTTATACAGTCTTCTGTGGACTTGCGAAGCTATATAAACTTGTCTTTCAACTGTATTACATTTAAATACTACTTTTCAGTGCATTCAGGTGGTTTGAAACACTGGTTTCAGGTGAACTAACTCTATTTCAAGGATTTCTGCAGTGTACATCCTTTCTAGACTAGAGACTTACATTTTGATGTCTTTTACTCTTGTTCTCTCTCTATTCTGTGATATTCATTAGTATTTGCTCTGAATGACTACTGATTTCTAGCTGTTTCCTATAATGGGCCTTCTTTTCTACTTGTGGGACTTCACCACATGTAGAAACAAATTTATACACTCTTTTCTGATCTTGAGAAGCTATATATACACTTGTCTTTCAACTGTTTTACAGTTGAATACTACTTTTCAGTGAATTCTAGTGGGTTGAAACACTGTTCTCTTGTGAAGTAACTCTATTTCAAGGATTTCTGTAGTGTATAACATCCTTTCTAGACTACAAACTTACATTTTGATGTCTTTTACACTTCTTCTCACACAATTCTATGATATTCATGAGTATTTTCTCTGAATTACTACTGATTTCTAGCTGTTTCCTATAATGGGCCTTCTGCTCTACTTGTGGGAGTTCACCACACGTAGAAACAACGTTATACAGTCTTCTGTGGACTTGCGAAGCTATATAAACTTGTCTTTCAACTATTTTACAGTTAAATACTACTTTTCAGTGCATTCTGGTGGTTTGAAACACTGGTTTCATGTGAACTAACTCTATTTCAAGGATTTCTGCAGTGTACAACATCCTTTCTAGACTAGAGACTTACATTTTGATGTCTTTTACTCTTGTTCTCTCTCTATTCTGTGATATTCATTAGTATTTGCTCTGAATGACTACTGATTTCTAGCTGTTTCCTATAATGGGCCTTCTTTTCTACTTGTGGGACTTCACCACATGTGGAAACAACTTTATACACTCTTTTTCTGATCTTGAGAAGCTATATACACTTGTCTTTCAACTGTTTTACAGTTGAATACTACTTTTCAGTGAATTCTAGTGGGTTGAAACACTGTTTTCTTGTGAAGTAACTCTATTTCAAGGATATCTGTAGTGTATAACATCCTTTCTAGACTAGATACTTACATTTTGATGTCTTTTACACTTGTTCTCACACAATTCTATGATATTCATTAGTATTTCCTCTGAATTACTACTGATTTCTAGCTGTTTCCTATAATGGGCCTTCTGCTCTACTTGTGGGACTTCACCACATGTAGGAACAACTTTATACAGTCTTCTGTGGACTTGCGAAGCTATATAAACTTGTCTTTCAACTGTATTACATTTAAATACTACTTTTCAGTGCATTCTGGTGGTTTGAAACACTGGTTTCAGGTGAACTAACTCTATTTCAAGGATTTCTGCAGTGTACAACATCCTTTCTAGACTAGAGACTTACATTTTGATGTCTTTTACTCTTGTTCTCTCTCTATTCTGTGATATTCATTAGTATTTGCTCTGAATGACTACTGATTTCTAGCTGTTTCCTATAATGGGCCTTCTTTTCTACTTGTGGGACTTCACCACATGTAGAAAAAACTTTATACACTCTTTTCTGATCTTGAGAAGCTATATACACTTGTCTTTCAACTGTTTTACAGTTGAATACTACTTTTCAGTGAATTCTAGTGGGTTGAAACACTGTTTTCTTGTGAAGTAACTCTATTTCAAGGATTTCTGTAGTGTATAACATCCTTTCTAGACTAGAAACTTACATTTTGATGTCTTTTACTCTTGTTCTCACACAATTCTATGATATTCATGAGTATTTTCTCTGAATTACTACTGAGTTCTAGCTGTTTTTTATAATGGGCCTTCTTTTCTACTTGTGGGACTTCACCACATGTAGAAACAACTTTATACAGTCTTCTGTGGACTTGCGAAGCTATATACACTTGTCTTTCAACTGTTTTACAGTTGAATACTACTTTTCAGTGAATTCTAGTGGGTTGAAACACTGTTTTCTTGTGAAGTAACTCTATTTCAAGGATTTCTGTAGTGTATAACATCCTTTCTAGACTAGAAACTTACATTTTGATGTCTTTTACACTTGTTCTCACACAATTCTATGATATTCATGAGTATTTTCTCTGAATTACTACTGATTTTTAGCTGTTTCCTATAATGGGCCTTCTGCTCTACTTGTGGGACTTCACCACATGTAGAAACAACTTTATACAGTCTTCCGTGGACTTGCGAAGCTATATAAACTTGTCTTTCAACTGTTTTACAGTTAAATACTACTTTTCAGTGCATTCTGGTGGTTTGAAACACTGGTTTCATGTGAACTAACTCTATTTCAAGGATTTCTGCAGTGTACAACATCCTTTCTAGACTAGAGACTTACATTTTGATGTCTTTTACTCTTGTTCTCTCTCTATTCTGTGATATTCATTAGTATTTGCTCTGAATGACTACTGATTTCTAGCTGTTTCCTATAATGGGCCTTCTTTTCTACTTGTGGGACTTCACCACATGTAGAAACAACTTTATACACTCTTTTTCTGATCTTGAGAAGCTATATACACTTGTCTTTCAACTGTTTTACAGTTGAATACTACTTTTCAGTGAATTCTAGTGGGTTGAAACACTGTTTTCTTGTGAAGTAACTCTATTTCAAGGATTTCTGTAGTGTATAACATCCTTTCTAGACTAGAAACTTACATTTTGATGTCTTTTACTCTTGTTCTCACACAATTCTATGATATTCATGAGTATTTTCTCTGAATTACTACTGATTTCTAGCTCTTTCCTATAATGGGCCTTCTTTTCTACTTGTGGGACTTCACCACATGTAGAAAAAACTTTATACAGTCTTCTGTGGACTTGCGAAGCTATATACACTTGTCTTTCCACTGTTTTACAGTTGAACACTACTTTTCAGTGAATTCTAGTGGGTTGAAACACTGTTTTCTTGTGAAGTAACTCTATTTCAAGGATTTCTGTAGTGTATAACATCCTTTCTAGACTAGAAACTTACATTTTGATGTCTTTTACACTTGTTCTCACACAATTCTATGATATTCATTAGTATTTCCTCTGAATTACTACTGATTTCTAGCTGTTTCCTATAATGGGCCTTCTGCTCTACTTGTGGGACTTCACCACATGTAGGAACAACTTTATACAGTCTTCTGTGGACTTGCGAAGCTATATAAACTTGTCTTTCAACTGTATTACATTTAAATACTACTTTTCAGTGCATTCTGGTGGTTTGAAACACTGGTTTCAGGTGAACTAACTCTATTTCAAGGATTTCTGCAGTGTACAACATCCTTTCTAGACTAGAGACTTACATTTTGATGTCTTTTACTCTTGTTCTCTCTCTATTCTGTGATATTCATTAGTATTTGCTCTGAATGACTACTGATTTCTAGCTGTTTCCTATAATGGGCCTTCTTTTCTACTTGTGGGACTTCACCACATGTAGAAAAAACTTTATACACTCTTTTCTGATCTTGAGAAGCTATATACACTTGTCTTTCAACTGTTTTACAGTTGAATACTACTTTTCAGTGAATTCTAGTGGGTTGAAACACTGTTTTCTTGTGAAGTAACTCTATTTCAAGGATTTCTGTAGTGTATAACATCCTTTCTAGACTAGAAACTTACATTTTGATGTCTTTTACTCTTGTTCTCACACAATTCTATGATATTCATGAGTATTTTCTCTGAATTACTACTGAGTTCTAGCTGTTTTTTATAATGGGCCTTCTTTTCTACTTGTGGGACTTCACCACATGTAGAAACAACTTTATACAGTCTTCTGTGGACTTGCGAAGCTATATACACTTGTCTTTCAACTGTTTTACAGTTGAATACTACTTTTCAGTGAATTCTAGTGGGTTGAAACACTGTTTTCTTGTGAAGTAACTCTATTTCAAGGATTTCTGTAGTGTATAACATCCTTTCTAGACTAGAAACTTACATTTTGATGTCTTTTACACTTGTTCTCACACAATTCTATGATATTCATGAGTATTTTCTCTGAATTACTACTGATTTTTAGCTGTTTCCTATAATGGGCCTTCTGCTCTACTTGTGGGACTTCACCACATGTAGAAACAACTTTATACAGTCTTCTGTGGACTTGCGAAGCTATATAAACTTGTCTTTCAACTGTTTTACAGTTAAATACTACTTTTCAGTGCATTCTGGTGGTTTGAAACACTGGTTTCATGTGAACTAACTCTATTTCAAGGATTTCTGCAGTGTACAACATCCTTTCTAGACTAGAGACTTACATTTTGATGTCTTTTACTCTTGTTCTCTCTCTATTCTGTGATATTCATTAGTATTTGCTCTGAATGACTACTGATTTCTAGCTGTTTCCTATAATGGGCCTTCTTTTCTACTTGTGGGACTTCACCACATGTAGAAACAACTTTATACACTCTTTTTCTGCTCTTGAGAAGCTATATACACTTGTCTTTCAACTGTTTTACAGTTGAATACTACTTTTCAGTGAATTCTAGTGGGTTGAAACACTGTTTTCTTGTGAAGTAACTCTATTTCAAGGATTTCTGTAGTGTATAACATCCTTTCTAGACTAGAAACTTACATTTTGATGTCTTTTACTCTTGTTCTCACACAATTCTATGATATTCATGAGTATTTTCTCTGAATTACTACTGATTTCTAGCTCTTTCCTATAATGGGCCTTCTTTTCTACTTGTGGGACTTCACCACATGTAGAAAAAACTTTATACAGTCTTCTGTGGACTTGCGAAGCTATATACACTTGTCTCTCAACTGTTTTACAGTTGAACACTACTTTTCAGTGAATTCTAGTGGGTTGAAACACTGTTTTCTTGTGAAGTAACTCTATTTCAAGGATTTCTGTAGTGTATAACATCCTTTCTAGACTAGAAACTTACATTTTGATGTCTTTTACACTTGTTCTCACACAATTCTATGATATTCATTAGTATTTCCTCTGAATGACTACTGATTTCTAGCTGTTTCCTATAATGGGCCTTCTGCTCTACTTGTGGGACTTCACCACATGTAGAAACAACTTTATACAGTCTTCTGTGGACTTGCGAAGCTATATAAACTAGTCTTTCAACTGTATTACATTTAAATACTACTTTTCAGTGCATTCTGGTGGTTTGAAACACTGGTTTCAGGTGAACTAACTCTATTTCAAGGATTTCTGCAGTGTACAACATCCTTTCTAGACTAGAGACTTACATTTTGATGTCTTTTACTCTTGTTCTCTCTCTATTCTGTGATATTCATTAGTATTTGCTCTGAATGACTACTGATTTCTAGCTGTTTCCTATAATGGGCCTTCTTTTCTACTTGTGGGACTTCACCACATGTAGAAAAAAATTTATACACTCTTTTCTGATCTTGAGAAGCTATATACACTTGTCTTTCAACTGTTTTACAGTTGAATACTACTTTTCAGTGAATTCTAGTGGGTTGAAACACTGTTTTCTTGTGAAGTAACTCTATTTCAAGGATTTCTGTAGTGTATAACATCCTTTCTAGACTAGAAACTTACATTTTGATGTCTTTTACTCTTGTTCTCACACAATTCTATGATATTCATGAGTATTTTCTCTGAATTACTACTGAGTTCTAGCTGTTTTTTATAATGGGCCTTCTTTTCTACTTGTGGGACTTCACCACATGTAGAAACAACTTTATACACTCTTTTCTGATCTTGAGAAGCTATATACACTTGTCTTTCAACTGTTTTACAGTTGAATACTACTTTTCAGTGAATTCTAGTGGGTTGAAACACTGTTTTCTTGTGAAGTAACTCTATTTCAAGGATTTCTGTAGTGTATAACATCCTTTCTAGACTAGAAACTTACATTTTGATGTCTTTTACACTTGTTCTCACACAATTCTATGATATTCATGAGTATTTTCTCTGAATTACTACTGATTTTTAGCTGTTTCCTATAATGGGCCTTCTGCTCTACTTGTGGGACTTCACCACATGTAGAAACAACTTTATACAGTCTTCTGTGGACTTGCGAAGCTATATAAACTTGTCTTTCAACTGTTTTACAGTTAAATACTACTTTTCAGTGCATTCTGGTGGTTTGAAACACTGGTTTCATGTGAACTAACTCTATTTCAAGCATTTCTGCAGTGTACAACATCCTTTCTAGACTAGAGACTTACATTTTGATGTCTTTTACTCTTGTTCTCTCTCTATTCTGTGATATTCATTAGTATTTGCTCTGATTGACTACTGATTTCTAGCTGTTTCCTATAATGGGCCTTGTTTTCTACTTGTGGGACTTCACCACATGTAGAAACAACTTTATACACTCTTTTTCTGATCTTGAGAAGCTATATACACTTGTCTTTCAACTGTTTTACAGTTGAATACTACTTTTCAGTGAATTCTAGTGGGTTGAAACACTGTTTTCTTGTGAAGTAACTCTATTTCAAGGATTTCTGTAGTGTATAACATCCTTTCTAGACTAGAAACTTACATTTTGATGTCTTTTACTCTTGTTCTCACACAATTCTATGATATTCATGAGTATTTTCTCTGAATTACTACTGATTTCTAGCTCTTTCCTATAATGGGCCTTCTTTTCTACTTGTGGGACTTCACCACATGTAGAAAAAACTTTATACAGTCTTCTGTGGACTTGCGAAGCTATATACACTTGTCTCTCAACTGTTTTACAGTTGAACACTACTTTTCAGTGAATTCTAGTGGGTTGAAACACTGTTTTCTTGTGAAGTAACTCTATTTCAAGGATTTCTGTAGTGTATAACATCCTTTCTAGACTAGAAACTTACATTTTGATGTCTTTTACACTTGTTCTCACACAATTCTATGATATTCATTAGTATTTCCTCTGAATGACTACTGATTTCTAGCTGTTTCCTATAATGGGCCTTCTGCTCTACTTGTGGGACTTCACCACATGTAGAAACAACTTTATACAGTCTTCTGTGGACTTGCGAAGCTATATAAACTAGTCTTTCAACTGTATTACATTTAAATACTACTTTTCAGTGCATTCTGGTGGTTTGAAACACTGGTTTCAGGTGAACTAACTCTATTTCAAGGATTTCTGCAGTGTACAACATCCTTTCTAGACTAGAGACTTACATTTTGATGTCTTTTACTCTTTTTCTCTCTCTATTCTGTGATATTCATTAGTATTTGCTCTGAATGACTACTGATTTCTAGCTGTTTCCTATAATGGGCCTTCTTTTCTACTTGTGGGACTTCACCACATGTAGAAAAAACTTTGTACACTCTTTTCTGATCTTGAGAAGCTATATACACTTGTCTTTCAACTGTTTTACAGTTGAATACTACTTTTCAGTGAATTCTAGTGGGTTGAAACACTGTTTTCTTGTGAAGTAACTCTATTTCAAGGATTTCTGTAGTGTATAACATCCTTTCTAGACTAGAAACTTACATTTTGATGTCTTTTACTCTTGTTCTCACACAATTCTATGATATTCATGAGTATTTTCTCTGAATTACTACTGAGTTCTAGCTGTTTTTTATAATGGGCCTTCTTTTCTACTTGTGGGACTTCACCACATGTAGAAACAACTTTATACAGTCTTCTGTGGACTTGCGAAGCTATATACACTTGTCTTTCAACTGTTTTACAGTTGAATACTACTTTTCAGTGAATTCTAGTGGGTTGAAACACTGTTTTCTTGTGAAGTAACTCTATTTCAAGGATTTCTGTAGTGTATAACATCCTTTCTAGACTAGAAACTTACATTTTGATGTCTTTTACACTTGTTCTCACACAATTCTATGATATTCATTAGTATTTCCTCTGAATTACTACTTATTTCTAGCTGTTTCCTATAATGGGCCTTCTGGTCTACTTGTGGGAGTTCACCACATGTAGAAACAACTTTATACAGTCTTCTGTGGACTTGCGAAGCTATATAAACTTGTCTTTCAACTGTTTTACAGTTAAATACTACTTTTCAGTGCATTCTGGTGGTTTGAAACACTGGTTTCATGTGAACTAACTCTATTTCAAGGATTTCTGCAGTGTACAACATCCTTTCTAGACTAGAGACTTACATTTTGATGTCTTTTACTCTTGTTCTCTCTCTATTCTGTGATATTCATTAGTATTTGCTCTGAATGACTACTGATTTCTAGCTGTTTCCTATAATGGGCCTTCTTTTCTACTTGTGGGACTTCACCACATGTAGAAACAACTTTATACACTCTTTTCTGATCTTGAGAAGCTATATACACTTGTCTTTCAACTGTTTTACAGTTGAATACTACTTTTCAGTGAATTCTAGTGGGTTGAAACACTGTTTTCTTGTGAAGTAACTCTATTTCAAGGATTTCTGTAGTGTATAACATCCTTCCTAGACTAGAAACTTACATTTTGATGTCTTTTACACTTGTTCTCACACAATTATATGATATTCATTAGTATTTCCTCAGAATTACTACTGATTTCTAGCTGTTTCCTATAATGGGCCTTCTGCTCTACTTGTGGGACTTCACCACATGTAGAAACAACTTTATACAGTCTTCTGTGGACTTGCGAAGCTATATAAACTTGTCTTTCAACTGTTTTACAGTTAAATACTACTTTTCAGTGCATTCTGGTGGTTTGAAACACTGGTTTCATGTGAACTAACTCTATTTCAAGGATTTCTGCAGTGTACAACATCCTTTCTAGACTAGAGACTTACATTTTGATGTCTTTTACTCTTGTTCTCTCTCTATTCTGTGATATTCATTAGTATTTGCTCTGAATGACTACTGATTTCTAGCTGTTTCCTATAATGGGCCTTCTTTTCTACTTGTGGGACTTCACCACATGTAGAAACAACTTTATACACTCTTCCCTGAACTTGAGAAGCTATATACACTTGTCTTTCAACTGTTTTACAGTTGAATACTACTTTTCAGTGAATTCTAGTGGGTTGAAACACTGTTTTCTTGTGAAGTAACTCTATTTCAAGGATTTCTGCAGTGTACAACATCCTTTCTAGACTAGAAACTTACATTTTGATGTCTTTTACTCTTGTTCTCACACAATTCTATGATATTCATGAGTATTTTCTCTGAATGACTACTGATTTCTAGCTGTTTCCTATAATGGGCCTTCTGCTCTACTTGTGGGAGTTCACCACACGTAGAAACAACGTTATACAGTCTTCTGTGGACTTGCGAAGCTATATAAACTTGTCTTTCAACTATTTTACAGTTAAATACTACTTTTCAGTGCATTCTGGTGGTTTGAAACACTGGTTTCATGTGAACTAACTCTATTTCAAGGATTTCTGCAGTGTACAACATCCTTTCTAGACTAGAGACTTACATTTTGATGTCTTTTACTCTTGTTCTCTCTCTATTCTGTGATATTCATTAGTATTTGCTCTGAATGACTACTGATTTCTAGCTGTTTCCTATAATGGGCCTTCTTTTCTACTTGTGGGACTTCACCACATGTGGAAACAACTTTATACACTCTTTTTCTGATCTTGAGAAGCTATATACACTTGTCTTTCAACTGTTTTACAGTTGAATACTACTTTTCAGTGAATTCTAGTGGGTTGAAACACTGTTTTCTTGTGAAGTAACTCTATTTCAAGGATATCTGTAGTGTATAACATCCTTTCTAGACTAGAAACTTACATTTTGATGTCTTTTACACTTGTTCTCACACAATTCTATGATATTCATTAGTATTTCCTCTGAATTACTACTGATTTCTAGCTGTTTCCTATAATGGGCCTTCTGCTCTACTTGTGGGACTTCACCACATGTAGGAACAACTTTATACAGTCTTCTGTGGACTTGCGAAGCTATATAAACTTGTCTTTCAACTGTATTACATTTAAATACTACTTTTCAGTGCATTCTGGTGGTTTGAAACACTGGTTTCAGGTGAACTAACTCTATTTCAAGGATTTCTGCAGTGTACAACATCCTTTCTAGACTAGAGACTTACATTTTGATGTCTTTTACTCTTGTTCTCTCTCTATTCTGTGATATTCATTAGTATTTGCTCTGAATGACTACTGATTTCTAGCTGTTTCCTATAATGGGCCTTCTTTTCTACTTGTGGGACTTCACCACATGTAGAAAAAACTTTATACACTCTTTTCTGATCTTGAGAAGCTATATACACTTGTCTTTCAACTGTTTTACAGTTGAATACTACTTTTCAGTGAATTCTAGTGGGTTGAAACACTGTTTTCTTGTGAAGTAACTCTATTTCAAGGATTTCTGTAGTGTATAACATCCTTTCTAGACTAGAAACTTACATTTTGATGTCTTTTACTCTTGTTCTCACACAATTCTATGATATTCATGAGTATTTTCTCTGAATTACTACTGAGTTCTAGCTGTTTTTTATAATGGGCCTTCTTTTCTACTTGTGGGACTTCACCACATGTAGAAACAACTTTATACAGTCTTCTGTGGACTTGCGAAGCTATATACACTTGTCTTTCAACTGTTTTACAGTTGAATACTACTTTTCAGTGAATTCTAGTGGGTTGAAACACTGTTTTCTTGTGAAGTAACTCTATTTCAAGGATTTCTGTAGTGTATAACATCCTTTCTAGACTAGAAACTTACATTTTGATGTCTTTTACACTTGTTCTCACACAATTCTATGATATTCATGAGTATTTTCTCTGAATTACTACTGATTTTTAGCTGTTTCCTATAATGGGCCTTCTGCTCTACTTGTGGGACTTCACCACATGTAGAAACAACTTTATACAGTCTTCTGTGGACTTGCGAAGCTATATAAACTTGTCTTTCAACTGTTTTACAGTTAAATACTACTTTTCAGTGCATTCTGGTGGTTTGAAACACTGGTTTCATGTGAACTAACTCTATTTCAAGGATTTCTGCAGTGTACAACATCCTTTCTAGACTAGAGACTTACATTTTGATGTCTTTTACTCTTGTTCTCTCTCTATTCTGTGATATTCATTAGTATTTGCTCTGAATGACTACTGATTTCTAGCTGTTTCCTATAATGGGCCTTCTTTTCTACTTGTGGGACTTCACCACATGTAGAAAAAAATTTATACACTCTTTTCTGATCTTGAGAAGCTATATACACTTGTCTTTCAACTGTTTTACAGTTGAATACTACTTTTCATTGAATTCTAGTGGGTTGAAACACTGTTTTCTTGTGAAGTAACTCTATTTCAAGGATTTCTGTAGTGTATAACATCCTTTCTAGACTAGAAACTTACATTTTGATGTCTTTTACTCTTGTTCTCACACAATTCTATGATATTCATGAGTATTTTCTCTGAATTACTACTGAGTTCTAGCTGTTTTTTATAATGGGCCTTCTTTTCTACTTGTGGGACTTCACCACATGTAGAAACAACTTTATACACTCTTTTCTGATCTTGAGAAGCTATATACACTTGTCTTTCAACTGTTTTACAGTTGAATACTACTTTTCAGTGAATTCTAGTGGGTTGAAACACTGTTTTCTTGTGAAGTAACTCTATTTCAAGGATTTCTGTAGTGTATAACATCCTTTCTAGACTAGAAACTTACATTTTGATGTCTTTTACACTTGTTCTCACACAATTCTATGATATTCATGAGTATTTTCTCTGAATTACTACTGATTTTTAGCTGTTTCCTATAATGGGCCTTCTGCTCTACTTGTGGGACTTCACCACATGTAGAAACAACTTTATACAGTCTTCTGTGGACTTGCGAAGCTATATAAACTTGTCTTTCAACTGTTTTACAGTTAAATACTACTTTTCAGTGCATTCTGGTGGTTTGAAACACTGGTTTCATGTGAACTAACTCTATTTCAAGCATTTCTGCAGTGTACAACATCCTTTCTAGACTAGAGACTTACATTTTGATGTCTTTTACTCTTGTTCTCTCTCTATTCTGTGATATTCATTAGTATTTGCTCTGAATGACTACTGATTTCTAGCTGTTTCCTATAATGGGCCTTCTTTTCTACTTGTGGGACTTCACCACATGTAGAAACAACTTTATACACTCTTTTTCTGATCTTGAGAAGCTATATACACTTGTCTTTCAACTGTTTTACAGTTGAATACTACTTTTCAGTGAATTCTAGTGGGTTGAAACACTGTTTTCTTGTGAAGTAACTCTATTTCAAGGATTTCTGTAGTGTATAACATCCTTTCTAGACTAGAAACTTACATTTTGATGTCTTTTACTCTTGTTCTCACACAATTCTATGATATTCATGAGTATTTTCTCTGAATTACTACTGATTTCTAGCTCTTTCCTATAATGGGCCTTCTTTTCTACTTGTGGGACTTCACCACATGTAGAAAAAACTTTATACAGTCTTCTGTGGACTTGCGAAGCTATATACACTTGTCTCTCAACTGTTTTACAGTTGAACACTACTTTTCAGTGAATTCTAGTGGGTTGAAACACTGTTTTCTTGTGAAGTAACTCTATTTCAAGGATTTCTGTAGTGTATAACATCCTTTCTAGACTAGAAACTTACATTTTGATGTCTTTTACACTTGTTCTCACACAATTCTATGATATTCATTAGTATTTCCTCTGAATGACTACTGATTTCTAGCTGTTTCCTATAATGGGCCTTCTGCTCTACTTGTGGGACTTCACCACATGTAGAAACAACTTTATACAGTCTTCTGTGGACTTGCGAAGCTATATAAACTAGTCTTTCAACTGTATTACATTTAAATACTACTTTTCAGTGCATTCTGGTGGTTTGAAACACTGGTTTCAGGTGAACTAACTCTATTTCAAGGATTTCTGCAGTGTACAACATCCTTTCTAGACTAGAGACTTACATTTTGATGTCTTTTACTCTTGTTCTCTCTCTATTCTGTGATATTCATTAGTATTTGCTCTGAATGACTACTGATTTCTAGCTGTTTCCTATAATGGGCCTTCTTTTCTACTTGTGGGACTTCACCACATGTAGAAAAAACTTTGTACACTCTTTTCTGATCTTGAGAAGCTATATACACTTGTCTTTCAACTGTTTTACAGTTGAATACTACTTTTCAGTGAATTCTAGTGGGTTGAAACACTGTTTTCTTGTGAAGTAACACTATTTCAAGGATTTCTGTAGTGTATAACATCCTTTCTAGACTAGAAACTTACATTTTGATGTCTTTTACTCTTGTTCTCACACAATTCTATGATATTCATGAGTATTTTCTCTGAATTACTACTGAGTTCTAGCTGTTTTTTATAATGGGCCTTCTTTTCTACTTGTGGGACTTCACCACATGTAGAAACAACTTTATACAGTCTTCTGTGGACTTGCGAAGCTATATACACTTGTCTTTCAACTGTTTTACAGTTGAATACTACTTTTCAGTGAATTCTAGTGGGTTGAAACACTGTTTTCTTGTGAAGTAACTCTATTTCAAGGATTTCTGTAGTGTATAACATCCTTTCTAGACTAGAAACTTACATTTTGATGTCTTTTACACTTGTTCTCACACAATTCTATGATATTCATTAGTATTTCCTCTGAATTACTACTTATTTCTAGCTGTTTCCTATAATGGGCCTTCTGGTCTACTTGTGGGAGTTCACCACATGTAGAAACAACTTTATACAGTCTTCTGTGGACTTGCGAAGCTATATAAACTTGTCTTTCAACTGTTTTACAGTTAAATACTACTTTTCAGTGCATTCTGGTGGTTTGAAACACTGGTTTCATGTGAACTAACTCTATTTCAAGGATTTCTGCAGTGTACAACATCCTTTCTAGACTAGAGACTTACATTTTGATGTCTTTTACTCTTGTTCTCTCTCTATTCTGTGATATTCATTAGTATTTGCTCTGAATGACTACTGATTTCTAGCTGTTTCCTATAATGGGCCTTCTTTTCTACTTGTGGGACTTCACCACATGTAGAAACAACTTTATACACTCTTTTCTGATCTTGAGAAGCTATATACACTTGTCTTTCAACTGTTTTACAGTTGAATACTACTTTTCAGTGAATTCTAGTGGGTTGAAACACTGTTTTCTTGTGAAGTAACTCTATTTCAAGGATTTCTGTAGTGTATAACATCCTTCCTAGACTAGAAACTTACATTTTGATGTCTTTTACACTTGTTCTCACACAATTATATGATATTCATTAGTATTTCCTCAGAATTACTACTGATTTCTAGCTGTTTCCTATAATGGGCCTTCTGCTCTACTTGTGGGACTTCACCACATGTAGAAACAACTTTATACAGTCTTCTGTGGACTTGCGAATCTATATAAACTTGTCTTTCAACTGTTTTACAGTTAAATACTACTTTTCAGTGCATTCTGGTGGTTTGAAACACTGGTTTCATGTGAACTAACTCTATTTCAAGGATTTCTGCAGTGTACAACATCCTTTCTAGACTAGAGACTTACATTTTGATGTCTTTTACTCTTGTTCTCTCTCTATTCTGTGATATTCATTAGTATTTGCTCTGAATGACTACTGATTTCTAGCTGTTTCCTATAATGGGCCTTCTTTTCTACTTGTGGGACTTCACCACATGTAGAAACAACTTTATACACTCTTCCCTGAACTTGAGAAGATATACACTTGTCTTTCAACTGTTTTACAGTTGAATACTACTTTTCAGTGAATTCTAGTGGGTTGAAACACTGTTTTCTTGTGAAGTAACTCTATTTCAAGGATTTCTGCAGTGTACAACATCCTTTCTAGACTAGAAACTTACATTTTGATGTCTTTTACTCTTGTTCTCACACAATTCTATGATATTCATGAGTATTTTCTCTGAATGACTACTGATTTCTAGCTGTTTCCTATAATGGGCCTTCTTTTCTACTTGTGGGACTTCACCACATGTAGAAACAACTTTATACAGTCTTCTGTGGACTTGCGAAGCTATATACACTTTTCTTTCCACTGTTTTACAGTTGAACACTACTTTTCAGTGAATTCTAGTGGGTTGAAACACTGTTTTCTTGTGAAGTAACTCTATTTCAAGGATTTCTGTAGTGTATAACATCCTTTCTAGACTAGAAACTTACATTTTGATGTCTTTTACACTTGTTCTCACACAATTCTATGATATTCATTAGTATTTCCTCTGAATTACTACTGATTTCTAGCTGTTTCCTATAATGGGCCTTCTGCTCTACTTGTGGGACTTCACCACATGTAGAAACAACTTTATACAGTCTTCTGTGGACTTGCGAAGCTATATAAACTTGTCTTTCAACTGTATTACATTTAAATACTACTTTTCAGTGCATTCAGGTGGTTTGAAACACTGGTTTCAGGTGAACTAACTCTATTTCAAGGATTTCTGCAGTGTACAACATCCTTTCTAGACTAGAGACTTACATTTTGATGTCTTTTACTCTTGTTCTCTCTCTATTCTGTGATATTCATTAGTATTTGCTCTGAATGACTACTGATTTCTAGCTGTTTCCTATAATGGGCCTTCTTTTCTACTTGTGGGACTTCACCACATGTAGAAACAAATTTATACACTCTTTTCTGATCTTGAGAAGCTATATATACACTTGTCTTTCAACTGTTTTACAGTTGAATACTACTTTTCAGTGAATTCTAGTGGGTTGAAACACTGTTCTCTTGTGAAGTAACTCTATTTCAAGGATTTCTGTAGTGTATAACATCCTTTCTAGACTACAAACTTACATTTTGATGTCTTTTACACTTCTTCTCACACAATTCTATGATATTCATGAGTATTTTCTCTGAATTACTACTGATTTCTAGCTGTTTCCTATAATGGGCCTTCTGCTCTACTTGTGGGAGTTCACCACACGTAGAAACAACGTTATACAGTCTTCTGTGGACTTGCGAAGCTATATAAACTTGTCTTTCAACTGTTTTACAGTTAAATACTACTTTTCAGTGCATTCTGGTGGTTTGAAACACTGGTTTCATGTGAACTAACTCTATTTCAAGGATTTCTGCAGTGTACAACATCCTTTCTAGACTAGAGACTTACATTTTGATGTCTTTTACTCTTGTTCTCTCTCTATTCTGTGATATTCATTAGTATTTGCTCTGAATGACTACTGATTTCTAGCTGTTTCCTATAATGGGCCTTCTTTTCTACTTGTGGGACTTCACCACATGTGGAAACAACTTTATACACTCTTTTTCTGATCTTGAGAAGCTATATACACTTGTCTTTCAACTGTTTTACAGTTGAATACTACTTTTTAGTGAATTCTAGTGGGTTGAAACACTGTTTTCTTGTGAAGTAACTCTATTTCAAGGATATCTGTAGTGTATAACATCCTTTCTAGACTAGACACTTACATTTTGATGTCTTTTACACTTGTTCTCACACAATTCTATGATATTCATTAGTATTTCCTCAGAATTACTACTGATTTCTAGCTGTTTCCTATAATGGGCCTTCTGCTCTACTTGTGGGACTTCACCACATGTAGAAACAACTTTATACACTCTTTTCTGATCTTGAGAAGCTACATACACTTGTCTTTCAACTGTTTTACAGTTGAATACTACTTTTCAGTGCATTCTGGTGGTTTGAAACACTGGTTTCATGTGAACTAACTCTATTTCAAAGATTTCTGCAGTGTACAACATCCTTTCTAGACTAGAGACTTACATTTTGATGTCTTTTACTCTTGTTCTCTCTCTATTCTATGATATTCATTAGTATTTGCTCTGAATGACTACTGATTTCTAGCTGTTTCCTATAATGGGCCTTCTTTTCTTCTTGTGGGACTTCACCACATGTAGAAACAACTTTATACACTCTTCCCTGAACTTGAGAAGCTATATACACTTGTCTTTCAACTGTTTTACAGTTGAATACTACTTTTCAGTGAATTCTAGTGGGTTGAAACACTGTTTTCTTGTGAAGTAACTCTATTTCAAGGATTTCTGTAGTGTATAACATCCTTTCTAGACTAGAAACTTACATTTTGATGTCTTTTACACTTGTTCTCACACAATTCTATGATATTCATTAGTATTTCCTCTGAATTACTACTGATTTCTAGCTGTTTCCTATAATGGGCCTTCTGCTCTACTTGTGGGACTTCACCACATGTAGGAACAACTTTATACAGTCTTCTGTGGACTTGCGAAGCTATATAAACTTGTCTTTCAACTGTATTACATTTAAATACTACTTTTCAGTGCATTCTGGTGGTTTGAAACACTGGTTTCAGGTGAACTAACTCTATTTCAAGGATTTCTGCAGTGTACAACATCCTTTCTAGACTAGAGACTTACATTTTGATGTCTTTTACTCTTGTTCTCTCTCTATTCTGTGATATTCATTAGTATTTGCTCTGAATGACTACTGATTTCTAGCTGTTTCCTATAATGGGCCTTCTTTTCTACTTGTGGGACTTCACCACATGTAGAAAAAACTTTATACACTCTTTTCTGATCTTGAGAAGCTATATACACTTGTCTTTCAACAGTTTTACAGTTGAATACTACTTTTCAGTGAATTCTAGTGGGTTGAAACACTGTTTTCTTGTGAAGTAACTCTATTTCAAGGATTTCTGTAGTGTATAACATCCTTTCTAGACTAGAAACTTACATTTTGATGTCTTTTACTCTTGTTCTCACACAATTCTATGATATTCATGAGTATTTTCTCTGAATTACTACTGAGTTCTAGCTGTTTTTTATAATGGGCCTTCTTTTCTACTTGTGGGACTTCACCACATGTAGAAACAACTTTATACAGTCTTCTGTGGACTTGCGAAGCTATATACACTTGTCTTTCAACTGTTTTACAGTTGAATACTACTTTTCAGTGAATTCTAGTGGGTTGAAACACTGTTTTCTTGTGAAGTAACTCTATTTCAAGGATTTCTGTAGTGTATAACATCCTTTCTAGACTAGAAACTTACATTTTGATGTCTTTTACACTTGTTCTCACACAATTCTATGATATTCATGAGTATTTTCTCTGAATTACTACTGATTTTTAGCTGTTTCCTATAATGGGCCTTCTGCTCTACTTGTGGGACTTCACCACATGTAGAAACAACTTTATACAGTCTTCTGTGGACTTGCGAAGCTATATAAACTTGTCTTTCAACTGTTTTACAGTTAAATACTACTTTTCAGTGCATTCTGGTGGTTTGAAACACTGGTTTCATGTGAACTAACTCTATTTCAAGGATTTCTGCAGTGTACAACATCCTTTCTAGACTAGAGACTTACATTTTGATGTCTTTTACTCTTGTTCTCTCTCTATTCTGTGATATTCATTAGTATTTGCTCTGAATGACTACTGATTTCTAGCTGTTTCCTATAATGGGCCTTCTTTTCTACTTGTGGGACTTCACCACATGTAGAAACAACTTTATACACTCTTTTCTGATCTTGAGAAGCTATATACACTTGTCTTTCAACTGTTTTACAGTTGAATACTACTTTTCAGTGAATTCTAGTGGGTTGAAACACTGTTTTCTTGTGAAGTAACTCTATTTCAAGGATTTCTGTAGTGTATAACATCCTTCCTAGACTAGAAACTTACATTTTGATGTCTTTTACACTTGTTCTCACACAATTATATGATATTCATTAGTATTTCCTCAGAATTACTACTGATTTCTAGCTGTTTCCTATAATGGGCCTTCTGCTCTACTTGTGGGACTTCACCACATGTAGAAACAACTTTATACAGTCTTCTGTGGACTTGCGAATCTATATAAACTTGTCTTTCAACTGTTTTACAGTTAAATACTACTTTTCAGTGCATTCTGGTGGTTTGAAACACTGGTTTCATGTGAACTAACTCTATTTCAAGGATTTCTGCAGTGTACAACATCCTTTCTAGACTAGAGACTTACATTTTGATGTCTTTTACTCTTGTTCTCTCTCTATTCTGTGATATTCATTAGTATTTGCTCTGAATGACTACTGATTTCTAGCTGTTTCCTATAATGGGCCTTCTTTTCTACTTGTGGGACTTCACCACATGTAGAAACAACTTTATACACTCTTCCCTGAACTTGAGAAGCTATATACACTTGTCTTTCAACTGTTTTACAGTTGAATACTACTTTTCAGTGAATTCTAGTGGGTTGAAACACTGTTTTCTTGTGAAGTAACTCTATTTCAAGGATTTCTGCAGTGTACAACATCCTTTCTAGACTAGAAACTTACATTTTGATGTCTTTTACTCTTGTTCTCACACAATTCTATGATATTCATGAGTATTTTCTCTGAATGACTACTGATTTCTAGCTGTTTCCTATAATGGGCCTTCTTTTCTACTTGTGGGACTTCACCACATGTAGAAACAACTTTATACAGTCTTCTGTGGACTTGCGAAGCTATATACACTTTTCTTTCCACTGTTTTACAGTTGAACACTACTTTTCAGTGAATTCTAGTGGGTTGAAACACTGTTTTCTTGTGAAGTAACTCTATTTCAAGGATTTCTGTAGTGTATAACATCCTTTCTAGACTAGAAACTTACATTTTGATGTCTTTTACACTTGTTCTCACACAATTCTATGATATTCATTAGTATTTCCTCTGAATTACTACTGATTTCTAGCTGTTTCCTATAATGGGCCTTCTGCTCTACTTGTGGGACTTCACCACATGTAGAAACAACTTTATACAGTCTTCTGTGGACTTGCGAAGCTATATAAACTTGTCTTTCAACTGTATTACATTTAAATACTACTTTTCAGTGCATTCAGGTGGTTTGAAACACTGGTTTCAGGTGAACTAACTCTATTTCAAGGATTTCTGCAGTGTACAACATCCTTTCTAGACTAGAGACTTACATTTTGATGTCTTTTACTCTTGTTCTCTCTCTATTCTGTGATATTCATTAGTATTTGCTCTGAATGACTACTGATTTCTAGCTGTTTCCTATAATGGGCCTTCTTTTCTACTTGTGGGACTTCACCACATGTAGAAACAAATTTATACACTCTTTTCTGATCTTGAGAAGCTATATATACACTTGTCTTTCAACTGTTTTACAGTTGAATACTACTTTTCAGTGAATTCTAGTGGGTTGAAACACTGTTCTCTTGTGAAGTAACTCTATTTCAAGGATTTCTGTAGTGTATAACATCCTTTCTAGACTACAAACTTACATTTTGATGTCTTTTACACTTCTTCTCACACAATTCTATGATATTCATGAGTATTTTCTCTGAATTACTACTGATTTCTAGCTGTTTCCTATAATGGGCCTTCTGCTCTACTTGTGGGAGTTCACCACACGTAGAAACAACGTTATACAGTCTTCTGTGGACTTGCGAAGCTATATAAACTTGTCTTTCAACTGTTTTACAGTTAAATACTACTTTTCAGTGCATTCTGGTGGTTTGAAACACTGGTTTCATGTGAACTAACTCTATTTCAAGGATTTCTGCAGTGTACAACATCCTTTCTAGACTAGAGACTTACATTTTGATGTCTTTTACTCTTGTTCTCTCTCTATTCTGTGATATTCATTAGTATTTGCTCTGAATGACTACTGATTTCTAGCTGTTTCCTATAATGGGCCTTCTTTTCTACTTGTGGGACTTCACCACATGTGGAAACAACTTTATACACTCTTTTTCTGATCTTGAGAAGCTATATACACTTGTCTTTCAACTGTTTTACAGTTGAATACTACTTTTTAGTGAATTCTAGTGGGTTGAAACACTGTTTTCTTGTGAAGTAACTCTATTTCAAGGATATCTGTAGTGTATAACATCCTTTCTAGACTAGACACTTACATTTTGATGTCTTTTACACTTGTTCTCACACAATTCTATGATATTCATTAGTATTTCCTCAGAATTACTACTGATTTCTAGCTGTTTCCTATAATGGGCCTTCTGCTCTACTTGTGGGACTTCACCACATGTAGAAACAACTTTATACACTCTTTTCTGATCTTGAGAAGCTACATACACTTGTCTTTCAACTGTTTTACAGTTGAATACTACTTTTCAGTGCATTCTGGTGGTTTGAAACACTGGTTTCATGTGAACTAACTCTATTTCAAAGATTTCTGCAGTGTACAACATCCTTTCTAGACTAGAGACTTACATTTTGATGTCTTTTACTCTTGTTCTCTCTCTATTCTATGATATTCATTAGTATTTGCTCTGAATGACTACTGATTTCTAGCTGTTTCCTATAATGGGCCTTCTTTTCTTCTTGTGGGACTTCACCACATGTAGAAACAACTTTATACACTCTTCCCTGAACTTGAGAAGCTATATACACTTGTCTTTCAACTGTTTTACAGTTGAATACTACTTTTCAGTGAATTCTAGTGGGTTGAAACACTGTTTTCTTGTGAAGTAACTCTATTTCAAGGATTTCTGTAGTGTATAACATCCTTTCTAGACTAGAAACTTACATTTTGATGTCTTTTACACTTGTTCTCACACAATTCTATGATATTCATTAGTATTTCCTCTGAATTACTACTGATTTCTAGCTGTTTCCTATAATGGGCCTTCTGCTCTACTTGTGGGACTTCACCACATGTAGGAACAACTTTATACAGTCTTCTGTGGACTTGCGAAGCTATATAAACTTGTCTTTCAACTGTATTACATTTAAATACTACTTTTCAGTGCATTCTGGTGGTTTGAAACACTGGTTTCAGGTGAACTAACTCTATTTCAAGGATTTCTGCAGTGTACAACATCCTTTCTAGACTAGAGACTTACATTTTGATGTCTTTTACTCTTGTTCTCTCTCTATTCTGTGATATTCATTAGTATTTGCTCTGAATGACTACTGATTTCTAGCTGTTTCCTATAATGGGCCTTCTTTTCTACTTGTGGGACTTCACCACATGTAGAAAAAACTTTATACACTCTTTTCTGATCTTGAGAAGCTATATACACTTGTCTTTCAACAGTTTTACAGTTGAATACTACTTTTCAGTGAATTCTAGTGGGTTGAAACACTGTTTTCTTGTGAAGTAACTCTATTTCAAGGATTTCTGTAGTGTATAACATCCTTTCTAGACTAGAAACTTACATTTTGATGTCTTTTACTCTTGTTCTCACACAATTCTATGATATTCATGAGTATTTTCTCTGAATTACTACTGAGTTCTAGCTGTTTTTTATAATGGGCCTTCTTTTCTACTTGTGGGACTTCACCACATGTAGAAACAACTTTATACAGTCTTCTGTGGACTTGCGAAGCTATATACACTTGTCTTTCAACTGTTTTACAGTTGAATACTACTTTTCAGTGAATTCTAGTGGGTTGAAACACTGTTTTCTTGTGAAGTAACTCTATTTCAAGGATTTCTGTAGTGTATAACATCCTTTCTAGACTAGAAACTTACATTTTGATGTCTTTTACACTTGTTCTCACACAATTCTATGATATTCATGAGTATTTTCTCTGAATTACTACTGATTTTTAGCTGTTTCCTATAATGGGCCTTCTGCTCTACTTGTGGGACTTCACCACATGTAGAAACAACTTTATACAGTCTTCTGTGGACTTGCGAAGCTATATAAACTTGTCTTTCAACTGTTTTACAGTTAAATACTACTTTTCAGTGCATTCTGGTGGTTTGAAACACTGGTTTCATGTGAACTAACTCTATTTCAAGGATTTCTGCAGTGTACAACATCCTTTCTAGACTAGAGACTTACATTTTGATGTCTTTTACTCTTGTTCTCTCTCTATTCTGTGATATTCATTAGTATTTGCTCTGAATGACTACTGATTTCTAGCTGTTTCCTATAATGGGCCTTCTTTTCTACTTGTGGGACTTCACCACATGTAGAAACAACTTTATACACTCTTTTTCTGATCTTGAGAAGCTATATACACTTGTCTTTCAACTGTTTTACAGTTGAATACTACTTTTCAGTGAATTCTAGTGGGTTGAAACACTGTTTTCTTGTGAAGTAACTCTATTTCAAGGATTTCTGTAGTGTATAACATCCTTTCTAGACTAGAAACTTACATTTTGATGTCTTTTACTCTTGTTCTCACACAATTCTATGATATTCATGAGTATTTTCTCTGAATTACTACTGATTTCTAGCTCTTTCCTATAATGGGCCTTCTTTTCTACTTGTGGGACTTCACCACATGTAGAAAAAACTTTATACAGTCTTCTGTGGACTTGCGAAGCTATATACACTTGTCTCTCAACTGTTTTACAGTTGAACACTACTTTTCAGTGAATTCTAGTGGGTTGAAACACTGTTTTCTTGTGAAGTAACTCTATTTCAAGGATTTCTGTAGTGTATAACATCCTTTCTAGACTAGAAACTTACATTTTGATGTCTTTTACACTTGTTCTCACACAATTCTATGATATTCATTAGTATTTCCTCTGAATGACTACTGATTTCTAGCTGTTTCCTATAATGGGCCTTCTGCTCTACTTGTGGGACTTCACCACATGTAGAAACAACTTTATACAGTCTTCTGTGGACTTGCGAAGCTATATAAACTAGTCTTTCAACTGTATTACATTTAAATACTACTTTTCAGTGCATTCTGGTGGTTTGAAACACTGGTTTCAGGTGAACTAACTCTATTTCAAGGATTTCTGCAGTGTACAACATCCTTTCTAGACTAGAGACTTACATTTTGATGTCTTTTACTCTTGTTCTCTCTCTATTCTGTGATATTCATTAGTATTTGCTCTGAATGACTACTGATTTCTAGCTGTTTCCTATAATGGGCCTTCTTTTCTACTTGTGGGACTTCACCACATGTAGAAAAAACTTTATACACTCTTTTCTGATCTTGAGAAGCTATATACACTTGTCTTTCAACTGTTTTACAGTTGAATACTACTTTTCAGTGAATTCTAGTGGGTTGAAACACTGTTTTCTTGTGAAGTAACTCTATTTCAAGGATTTCTGTAGTGTATAACATCCTTTCTAGACTAGAAACTTACATTTTGATGTCTTTTACTCTTGTTCTCACACAATTCTATGATATTCATGAGTATTTTCTCTGAATTACTACTGAGTTCTAGCTGTTTTTTATAATGGGCCTTCTTTTCTACTTGTGGGACTTCACCACATGTAGAAACAACTTTATACAGTCTTCTGTGGACTTGCGAAGCTATATACACTTGTCTTTCAACTGTTTTACAGTTGAATACTACTTTTCAGTGAATTCTAGTGGGTTGAAACACTGTTTTCTTGTGAAGTAACTCTATTTCAAGGATTTCTGTAGTGTATAACATCCTTTCTAGACTAGAAACTTACATTTTGATGTCTTTTACACTTGTTCTCACACAATTCTATGATATTCATTAGTATTTCCTCTGAATTACTACTTATTTCTAGCTGTTTCCTATAATGGGCCTTCTGGTCTACTTGTGGGAGTTCACCACATGTAGAAACAACTTTATACAGTCTTCTGTGGACTTGCGAAGCTATATAAACTTGTCTTTCAACTGTTTTACAGTTAAATACTACTTTTCAGTGCATTCTGGTGGTTTGAAACACTGGTTTCATGTGAACTAACTCTACTTCAAGGATTTCTGCAGTGTACAACATCCTTTCTAGACTAGAGACTTACATTTTGATGTCTTTTACTCTTGTTCTCTCTCTATTCTGTGATATTCATTAGTATTTGCTCTGAATGACTACTGATTTCTAGCTGTTTCCTATAATGGGCCTTCTTTTCTACTTGTGGGACTTCACCACATGTAGAAACAACTTTATACACTCTTTTCTGATCTTGAGAAGCTATATACACTTGTCTTTCAACTGTTTTACAGTTGAATACTACTTTTCAGTGAATTCTAGTGGGTTGAAACACTGTTTTCTTGTGAAGTAACTCTATTTCAAGGATTTCTGTAGTGTATAACATCCTTCCTAGAATAGAAACTTACATTTTGATGTCTTTTACACTTGTTCTCACACAATTATATGATATTCATTAGTATTTCCTCAGAATTACTACTGATTTCTAGCTGTTTCCTATAATGGGCCTTCTGCTCTACTTGTGGGACTTCACCACATGTAGAAACAACTTTATACAGTCTTCTGTGGACTTGCGAATCTATATAAACTTGTCTTTCAACTGTTTTACAGTTAAATACTACTTTTCAGTGCATTCTGGTGGTTTGAAACACTGGTTTCATGTGAACTAACTCTATTTCAAGGATTTCTGCAGTGTACAACATCCTTTCTAGACTAGAGACTTACATTTTGATGTCTTTTACTCTTGTTCTCTCTCTATTCTGTGATATTCATTAGTATTTGCTCTGAATGACTACTGATTTCTAGCTGTTTCCTATAATGGGCCTTCTTTTCTACTTGTGGGACTTCACCACATGTAGAAACAACTTTATACACTCTTCCCTGAACTTGAGAAGCTATATACACTTGTCTTTCAACTGTTTTACAGTTGAATACTACTTTTCAGTGAATTCTAGTGGGTTGAAACACTGTTTTCTTGTGAAGTAACTCTATTTCAAGGATTTCTGCAGTGTACAACATCCTTTCTAGACTAGAAACTTACATTTTGATGTCTTTTACTCTTGTTCTCACACAATTCTATGATATTCATGAGTATTTTCTCTGAATGACTACTGATTTCTAGCTGTTTCCTATAATGGGCCTTCTTTTCTACTTGTGGGACTTCACCACATGTAGAAACAACTTTATACAGTCTTCTGTGGACTTGCGAAGCTATATACACTTTTCTTTCCACTGTTTTACAGTTGAACACTACTTTTCAGTGAATTCTAGTGGGTTGAAACACTGTTTTCTTGTGAAGTAACTCTATTTCAAGGATTTCTGTAGTGTATAACATCCTTTCTAGACTAGAAACTTACATTTTGATGTCTTTTACACTTGTTCTCACACAATTCTATGATATTCATTAGTATTTCCTCTGAATTACTACTGATTTCTAGCTGTTTCCTATAATGGGCCTTCTGCTCTACTTGTGGGACTTCACCACATGTAGAAACAACTTTATACAGTCTTCTGTGGACTTGCGAAGCTATATAAACTTGTCTTTCAACTGTATTACATTTAAATACTACTTTTCAGTGCATTCAGGTGGTTTGAAACACTGGTTTCAGGTGAACTAACTCTATTTCAAGGATTTCTGCAGTGTACAACATCCTTTCTAGACTAGAGACTTACATTTTGATGTCTTTTACTCTTGTTCTCTCTCTATTCTGTGATATTCATTAGTATTTGCTCTGAATGACTACTGATTTCTAGCTGTTTCCTATAATGGGCCTTCTTTTCTACTTGTGGGACTTCACCACATGTAGAAACAAATTTATACACTCTTTTCTGATCTTGAGAAGCTATATATACACTTGTCTTTCAACTGTTTTACAGTTGAATACTACTTTTCAGTGAATTCTAGTGGGTTGAAACACTGTTCTCTTGTGAAGTAACTCTATTTCAAGGATTTCTGTAGTGTATAACATCCTTTCTAGACTACAAACTTACATTTTGATGTCTTTTACACTTCTTCTCACACAATTCTATGATATTCATGAGTATTTTCTCTGAATTACTACTGATTTCTAGCTGTTTCCTATAATGGGCCTTCTGCTCTACTTGTGGGACTTCACCACATGTAGAAACAACTTTATACACTCTTTTCTGATCTTGAGAAGCTACATACACTTGTCTTTCAACTGTTTTACAGTTGAATACTGCTTTTCAGTGCATTCTGGTGGTTTGAAACACTGGTTTCATGTGAACTAACTCTATTTCAAGGATTTCTGCAGTGTACAACATCCTTTCTAGACTAGAGACTTACATTTTGATGTCTTTTACTCTTGTTCTCTCTCTATTCTGTGATATTCATTAGTATTTGCTCTGAATGACTACTGATTTCTAGCTGTTTCCTATAATGGGCCTTCTTTTCTACTTGTGGGACTTCACCACATGTGGAAACAACTTTATACACTCTTTTTCTGATCTTGAGAAGCTATATACACTTGTCTTTCAACTGTTTT